>NW_027286826.1:0-297767 GCF_022747635.1 Hetaerina americana
AACCCAACCCAACCCAACCCAACCCAACCCCAACCCAACCCAACCCAACCCAACCCAACCCAACCCAACCCAACCCAACCCAACCCACCCAACCCAACCCAACCCAACCCAACCCAACCCAACCCAACCCAACCCAACCCAACCCAACCCAACCCAACCCAACCCAACCCAACCCAACCCAACCCAACCCAACCCAACCCAACCCAACCCACCCAACCCAACCCAACCCCAACCCAACCCAACCCAACCCAACCCAACCCAACCCAACCCAACCCAACCCAACCCAACCCAACCCAACCCAACCCAACCCAACCCAACCCAACCCAACCCAACCCAACCCAACCCCAACCCAACCCAACCCAACCCCAACCCAACCCAACCCACCCAACCCAACCCAACCCAACCCAACCCAACCCAACCCAACCCAACCCACCCAACCCAACCCAACCCAACCCAACCCAACCCAACCCAACCCAACCCAACCCAACCCAACCCAACCCAACCCAACCCAACCCCAACCCAACCCAACCCAACCCAACCCAACCCAACCCAACCAACCCAACCCAACCCAACCCAACCCAACCCAACCCACCCAACCCAACCCAACCCAACCCAACCCAACCCACCCAACCCAACCCAACCCAACCCAACCCAACCCCAACCCAACCCAACCCAACCCAACCCAACCCAACCCAACCCAACCCAACCCAACCCAACCCAACCCAACCCAACCCAACCCAACCCAACCCAACCCAACCCAACCCACCCAACCCAACCCAACCCAACCCAACCCACCCAACCCAACCCAACCCAACCCAACCCAACCCAACCCAACCCAACCCAACCCAACCCAACCCAACCCACCCAACCCAACCCAACCCAACCCACCCAACCCAACCCAACCCAACCAACCCAACCCAACCCAACCCAACCCAACCCAACCCAACCCAACCCAACCCAACCCAACCAACCCAACCCAACCCAACCCAACCCAACCCAACCCAACCCAACCCAACCCCAACCCAACCCAACCCAACCCAACCCACCCAACCCAACCCAACCCAACCCAACCCAACCCAACCCAACCCAACCCAACCCAACCCAACCCAACCAACCCAACCCAACCCCAACCCAACCCAACCCAACCCAACCCAACCCAACCCAACCCAACCCAACCAACCCAACCCAACCCCAACCCAACCCAACCCAACCCAACCCAACCCAACCCAACCCAACCCAACCCAACCCAACCCCAACCCAACCCAACCCAACCCAACCCAACCCAACCCAACCCAACCCAACCCAACCCAACCCAACCCAACCCAACCCCAACCCAACCCAACCCAACCCAACCCAACCCAACCCAACCCAACCCAACCCAACCCAACCCAACCCAACCCAACCCACCCAACCCAACCCAACCCAACCCAACCCAACCCAACCCAACCCAACCCAACCCAACCCAACCCAACCCAACCCAACCCAACCCAACCCAACCCAACCCAACCCAACCAACCCAACCCAACCCAACCCAACCCAACCCAACCCAACCCAACCCAACCCAACCCAACCCAACCCAACCCAACCCAACCCAACCCAACCCAACCCAACCCAACCCAACCCAACCCAACCCAACCCAACCCAACCCAACCCAACCCAACCCAACCCAACCCAACCCAACCCAACCCAACCCAACCCAACCCAACCCAACCCAACCCAACCCAACCCAACCCAACCCAACCCAACCCAACCCAACCCAACCCAACCCAACCCAACCCAACCCAACCCAACCCAACCCAACCCAACCCAACCCAACCCAACCCAACCCAACCCAACCCAACCCAACCCAACCCAACCCAACCCAACCCAACCCAACCCAACCCAACCCAACCCAACCCAACCCAACCCAACCCAACCCAACCCAACCCAACCCAACCCAACCCAACCCAACCCAACCCAACCCAACCCAACCCAAACCAACCCAACCCAACCCAACCCAACCCAACCCAACCCAACCCAACCCAACCCAACCCAACCCAACCCAACCCAACCCAACCCAACCCAACCCAACCCAACCCAACCCAACCCAACCCAACCCAACCCAACCCAACCCAACCCAACCCAACCCAACCCAACCCAACCCAACCCAACCCAACCCAACCCAACCCAACCCAACCCAACCCAACCCAACCCAACCCAACCCAACCCAACCCAACCCAACCCAACCCAACCCAACCCAACCCAACCCAACCCAACCCAACCCAACCCAACCCAACCCAACCCAACCCAACCCAACCCAACCCAACCCAACCCAACCCAACCCAACCCAACCCAACCCAACCCAACCCAACCCAACCCAACCCAACCCAACCCAACCCAACCCAACCCAACCCAACCCAACCCAACCCAACCCAACCCAACCCAACCCAACCCAACCCAACCCAACCCAACCCAACCCAACCCAACCCAACCCAACCCAACCCAACCCAACCCAACCCAACCCAACCCAACCCAACCCAACCCAACCCAACCCAACCCAACCCAACCCAACCCAACCCAACCCAACCCAACCCAACCCAACCCAACCCAACCCAACCCAACCCAACCCAACCCAACCCAACCCAACCCAACCCAACCCAACCCAACCCAACCCAACCCAACCCAACCCAACCCAACCCAACCCAACCCAACCCAACCCAACCCAACCCAACCCAACCCAACCCAACCCAACCCAACCCAACCCAACCCAACCCAACCCAACCCAACCCAACCCAACCCAACCCAACCCAACCCAACCCAACCCAACCCAACCCAACCCAACCCAACCCAACCCAACCCAACCCAACCCAACCCAACCCAACCCAACCCAACCCAACCCAACCCAACCCAACCCAACCCAACCCAACCCAACCCAGCCCAACCCAGCCCAACCAGCCCAGCCCAGCCCAGCCCAGCCCAGCCCAGCCCAGCCCAACCCAACCCAACCCAACCCAACCCAACCCAACCCAACCCAACCCAACCCAACCCAACCCAACCCAACCCAACCCAACCCAACCCAACCCAACCCAACCCAACCCAACCCAACCCAACCCAACCCAACCCAACCCAACCCAACCCAACCCAACCCAACCCAACCCAACCCAACCCAACCCAACCCAACCCAACCCAACCCAACCCAACCCAACCCAACCCAACCCAACCCAACCCAACCCAACCCAACCCAACCCAACCCAACCCAACCCAACCCAACCCAACCCAACCCAACCCAACCCAACCCAACCCAACCCAACCCAACCCAACCCAACCCAACCCAACCCAACCCAACCCAACCCAACCCAACCCAACCCAACCCAACCCAACCCAACCCAACCCAACCCAACCCAACCCAACCCAACCCAACCCAACCCAACCCAACCCAACCCAACCCAACCCAACCCAACCCAACCCAACCCAACCCAACCCAACCCAACCCAACCCAACCCAACCCAACCCAACCCAACCCAACCCAACCCAACCCAACCCAACCCAACCCAACCCAACCCAACCCAACCCAACCCAACCCAACCCAACCCAACCCAACCCAACCCAACCCAACCCAACCCAACCCAACCCAACCCAACCCAACCCAACCCAACCCAACCCAACCCAACCCAACCCAACCCAACCCAACCCAACCCAACCCAACCCAACCCAACCCAACCCAACCCAACCCAACCCAACCCAACCCAACCCAACCCAACCCAACCCAACCCAACCCAACCCAACCCAACCCAACCCAACCCAACCCAACCCAACCCAACCCAACCCAACCCAACCCAACCCAACCCAACCCAACCCAACCCAACCCAACCCAACCCAACCCAACCCAACCCAACCCAACCCAACCCAACCCAACCCAACCCAACCCAACCCAACCCAACCCAACCCAACCCAACCCAACCCAACCCAACCCAACCCAACCCAACCCAACCCAACCCAACCCAACCCAACCCAACCCAACCCAACCCAACCCAACCCAACCCAACCCAACCCAACCCAACCCAACCCAACCCAACCCAACCCAACCCAACCCAACCCAACCCAACCCAACCCAACCCAACCCAACCCAACCCAACCCAACCCAACCCAACCCAACCCAACCCAACCCAACCCAACCCAACCCAACCCAACCCAACCCAACCCAACCCAACCCAACCCAACCCAACCCAACCCAACCCAACCCAACCCAACCCAACCCAACCCAACCCAACCCAACCCAACCCAACCCAACCCAACCCAACCCAACCCAACCCAACCCAACCCAACCCAACCCAACCCAACCCAACCCAACCCAACCCAACCCAACCCAACCCAACCCAACCCAACCCAACCCAACCCAACCCAACCCAACCCAACCCAACCCAACCCAACCCAACCCAACCCAACCCAACCCAACCCAACCCAACCCAACCCAACCCAACCCAACCCAACCCAACCCAACCCAACCCAACCCAACCCAACCCAACCCAACCCAACCCAACCCAACCCAACCCAACCCAACCCAACCCAACCCAACCCAACCCAACCCAACCCAACCCAACCCAACCCAACCCAACCCAACCCAACCCAACCCAACCCAACCCAACCCAACCCAACCCAACCCAACCCAACCCAACCCAACCCAACCCAACCCAACCCAACCCAACCCAACCCAACCCAACCCAACCCAACCCAACCCAACCCAACCCAACCCAACCCAACCCAACCCAACCCAACCCAACCCAACCCAACCCAACCCAACCCAACCCAACCCAACCCAACCCAACCCAACCCAACCCAACCCAACCCAACCCAACCCAACCCAACCCAACCCAACCCAACCCAACCCAACCCAACCCAACCCAACCCAACCCAACCCAACCCAACCCAACCCAACCCAACCCAACCCAACCCAACCCAACCCAACCCAACCCAACCCAACCCAACCCAACCCAACCCAACCCAACCCAACCCAACCCAACCCAACCCAACCCAACCCAACCCAACCCAACCCAACCCAACCCAAACCAACCCAACCCAACCCAACCCAACCCAACCCAACCCCAAAGCTATCCCACCGCCGCCTCCCACCATCATCGTCCAAACACCCCAGCAGTGGTACGCCGGAGAACCAACCCAACAACAGGAACGCCCGAGAAAATCAGGAGGCCAGCCGCAGCAGCCCTTTCGCGGCCGTGGTCGCCGAGGCGGCGGCCGTGGGTCCTCCGCCAGAACAACAATTGAAAGCGTGCACGTGCCCCAGCCGAAACCACCTGCGGTTGAGGGCAGCCCTCAGCAGTGAGTGACGCCACAGATTCCCCAAGCGAACCAGGATCCGAACAGGAAAACCCACAGTGCAGTGACAGTGACAGTGATAATAACGACGATATAGAACCCAGCGCATGGCGGATTCCCGGACCGTTGGGAACGGAGGACGCCCCGGATCCCGACGACCCTATTACCTACGACCCGGAGGAGGAGGTGCAGCCCGGCGATGACCCGGATGCCCCCGAGGATGCGCAGGAGCCAGAGGACGTGGCAGAGGAGGACGATAACTTCCCCACGGCAGGGAAATATTACAACCAATGCCAATCCACCCGGGACACCATTTGGTATGGCGCCAATCTGCCCATGCCGGAGCAGGCACCACATGTATTCATCCCAAAACGTCCAACGGTATTAATCGATCAATATATACACAAGTTAGTCCATCGAGGCATCCTGACCATAGGACGGGCAACCAATGCGTTCCCCCTAATTGCCATTCCGAAGGCGGGAGGCGGCGTCAGGGTAATCCAGGATCTATCGGCTTGGACGAGGTTCATCCGCACACCACGGTTCACATTAAAATCCACGGCCAAAGCCCTAGAGTCAATCCCCCCAGGTTCCCTTCTAATTAAGATTGACCTAAAAGATGCCTTTTGGCAAGTGCCGATCGAGCCGTCGCATCGGCATAATTACGGAGTTTATCACCGGGGCACGACATATACTTGGACACGCCTGCCAATGGGCCACGCGCTAGCGCCTGTAATCATGCAGAGGTGGGCGCGGGCGGTGATAAACGAAGTCCATCGGAAATTCAAAATAGTTATGATTCATATTTCGACGACTGGTTGCTGTTGTTTGACGACTCTACGGAACACTTGATCCTAGAGGTGGTAGACTTCCTACGCAAGGAACTACAAATTCAAATTAACGATAAGAAAAGCCGCTTGGTCCCGGCAACCAGAATCAAATACCTGGGAGTTAAAAAAGATACAATAGCCATGACCCTCAGTCTTACCAGATACTCCCTGCGTAGAATCGCGTATATTATTAAAGTAATCAAGCGCATTAGAAACCGCGACATCCCGAAAGCAGCGGGATTCATTTCATGGTGTGTTTATGTCCTCCGACTCCCGTTGTTCCTGATTACCCAGACGGCGCAACGCGACACCACCTGGTTGGCCCGCTTATGAATTGACGGAGTCTGGCACGCACCAAGGGAATTTACAAATTTCCACTACGTCATGGATGTATACACCATGGCAGACGGCGTGGACCATCCCCATGCTCCGGACGACTGAGATTTGGGCGCTAGAGCAAGAGCGGCCCATCTTGGAAGCGGAGGGGCTGGCGGCCTTGATGGCAGCACACCACGCCATCAGTGTCACGGAACCGGATACACTAATAAATGTTTACACAGATAATATGGCAGTTATGTATTCTTTAATCAAAGGCAGGGGGGTCCTGTTGACCTACCCTGATGTTGTAAGATTATTTATGCTCTTAATAAAGGATTTGTCGCGCAATGTGACCTGGAGGTACATCCCCTCGGACCAGAATCCGGACGACCGTCCGTCTTGGACCGTGCTACCTCCCTATGCCCGCTCGGAATCGGATTCGGGGTCCGGGCTAGTATATAGGTGGGATGAAGCCTGAAACGGACAGTCGATCGAGAATTCGAGGTCAGGGCGGGCGTATCTCCAGATCTCCCAACCGGCAAATCTAGGGAAAGTACCGCCATACGGTACTTTCCCTAGATTTGCACTCAATGTATCGTGAGGATAAACTTCTCCATCGATAATTAAAGTTATGTTGCATTGCTCTACTGTGGCGAGCGCATGGCCGGAGGCACTTCTCACAGGGGAGGAATAGTCGTCAATTTTTAGGCTTTCAAAAGGGAAACTTGTACTCTGCATAATACTCACAGCGGCACAGGTATCCACTAAAAAGGAATACACTCTACCTAGTACTGTAACCGAGACCGTTAAGCCGACTTCTGGTGCTACGACGAGCACTAATTCGTCCCCGACCTGCCGGCCGGGGTGGCCGCGTTTCCCTGATCTCGCTTTTGGGTGGGGGTTAGACAATCTATCGGGCGATGGCCCGCTTGCTTGCACACGCCGAAAATCATCAGAGGGCAATCTTTACTGACATGGCTCCCTTCCCCACAGTTATAACATGCGCGGGGTGTTGTACGGCTATAGTGCGCGATGTGTCCCACCTTTTTACAGTAATTACAAGTCCGAGGCGCATTAGATACGTTCCCTCCACCCACCGACAGTGTAGACTGTGAAGGCTTCGTGTTTACATTTGTCAGGATTGCGTGCACTTGATCCGCAAGACTAGGGCTCACAGTGGGGTTTAAGATTGGCTCGAGATGGGGTTGAACATGACTCCTTGTGAAATATCGTGTCGGGTCACTGTACGGAAAGTTTGTCGGTGTCTTCGCGTTAGGACTGCGCACGGGCATACCAAAGTCATGGTTCTGCAAGAAGTTTACTTTTCTAACGTCTGAGTGATTACGAGCATCCTCTAGGTTAGCAAATTCCTCAGCCTCTTGCATGGTTCTTGGATTGCGCACTAGCACGAATCGCCCAATTTTTCCCTAAGTCCGACCAAGAACTGTGAGAGGAGGCGGTTTTCGAGCAGAATTCCTGTCGCTTGTGAGTCTGGGTCTAGAAAAGCAACTCTTAGTTTTCGTCCCAATTCCCTGAGACGGGAAGAATACTCGTTCACGCTTTCCAAGGGTCGTTAAAAACATCATGTGAACATTCTTTCAACAGAGACCAGTGAAATTTTGGGAATGAAGCGCTTTTTCATTAGTTAAGAAAAAAGTTCATAAGACTCAATAACGTGAGGATTTGACTTAATGAATTCGGCAGCAGTACAGCTCAGACGCAGCCGTGCTACGCTTAAGGTCTGATTCTCACTCCACCCGCTAAGATGACTCACTAACTTTAGACTGTTCAAAAAATCCTCGATGCTTGTGTCCCCATCACCGTTAAAACTCGGAATTAAATGAATGTGATGTCCTGAAAATGTTTGTTGCATAGTTGGAGGGAAACAGGGGCGCTTTCTATCATATAAACAGCGGAAGTAAAATCAATTAAGTTCGTATTGTTTGGTGATAAATCACGCTCCCAAGGCAGAGATTCGCCAAACCGCCCATACGTGCCCTTGCCACCGAAATCCATTATGAATTAAAGACAATACGGCTAGGAAAAAATTCATTCGCCATATGTTAGCAATATAACCGATTATCGTTAATAAAAAAATGGGGTTAGTTTCCTTTTGGCATTACGCGTAACTACTTCTTAAATCGAAATTCAATCAAACGAATGAAGCATGATGAACGGAACGGAAGTTGCATTTAAATAAGCCGCTACAAGACTCCGCCACCCCACACCTGACACCAATATGTCGCGTGGACATAGTAGGGTTGGGTTCGTGGAATCAAAGAGGGGCTTTCATTGCTATACATTTATTGGACTTACTACACAAGGAGTCCGGCCCGGAAGGAAAGAGGAAGCGTAGAGACAACAGCGGAGAAAGCAAGGTTGACTTCTAAGGGGCTAACAGTTTGATTTCAAAGCCGGGGTGATGTCGCGGGGACATGATGCTAGTTCTGATGTTTCGGAAAAGCCAAGTAGATGGCAGTCTCAATACACAATGTCGCGGGGACATGATGCTTGGACAACTAGAAGGACTCATGCGAGCTAGTGTCCTTTTCGCCGAATCCGCGATAGCAAATTTGGTGAACAGTGGCTGGACACAGTCACCCACTACCGAGGTTAACCTACTCTCTCCCCTTTCGCTAATGACACGGAATTCGGCGCCCGGTCTTTGTACCCGGGAATTCATATATAAACCCCGAGCCCCCCAACTTGATTGCCAGAATATAGGAGAAATCAGACGAGAGCCTACTACTTTATTCGGGTTTCATCTAGCAACTCTGCTTTTCCGGTGGGCCAGGTAAGGAGGAAGATACACCGTCGTGCCAACTCCTTCGGAGACTTCATGTCCACGAAGGGAATTACACAGCGTGGGAATAATCGTCCGCAAGGCGACGAACCTCCAGCTGTTTTGCCGGGGGTATCTAAGCCTTCGGCAAATTCATCATCAGGTGTTGAAGCCTTGGCTCTCAGCCCGTCGCAGTGCTTGGAGGAGACGAAGACCCGAAGCGGGACAACGGAGGCAAGAGCAGACCTTGGCCCTTTACAGGGCCAGGTGGTGAAGGACACCGCAGGCGACGTCAAGCGAAAGAAGGCATCTGTAAGGAACCAAAAGCAAGAAGATTCCGCGGTTACGCGGATGCCGAATCTTCAAGGAGACGATAGGGCGGAGCGTGCGCTGAGCAAAGAGGAGGGGGAAGGCGACGGCGGATTTACCTTGGTTTCTTCCGAAAGGAAGAAAAGGAAACCGCTTCTGACGAACGACGCAGCCGTCCCGGAAGCCACACCTCTACCGGCACCGGCACCTAAGACGCTGCGACCACCGCCTATCGTCGTCTATGGGGTCACCGACGTCCAGGGACTGATTGACCAGCTGTCGGGCTACAAAGGTGATGCTTTCGGCTTGGAAGTTCGAAGAGCTTGAATCCGGATCATCACCTCCAACAGAGAGGGGCATGAAAAGGCACTCTTCTTGCTGCAGAGGAAGAAAATCCAACACCACTCGCAGCCCATTGAAAGGGTGCCAGGGATGAAGCTGTTCATCAAAGGTATCTCTCGATGGATAGCAGTCGAAAAGGTATCCGAGGGAAAAATCCCTCGGATACGAAATTCGTAGCGTACGTCGCCTTACGGTCACGGAGGACGGAAAAACGGTCCCCATTGATCGCCACGTAGCGAACGCGGTAAAGACTCCATCGGCCATCGCCCCCGGTGACATCCGCCAGCTCTGCCACCGCTACGTCACTGTGGAGCGTTACCGTGGAGACAGAGGTCCACTCCAGTGCAGCAACTGCATGCGGTTTGGACACATCGGCATAGCTTGCTGGTGTGCGAAACGCTGCATGCGCTGTGCAGGAGCACACGCAGTCAAGGAATGCTCCCGAGGAAGGGGAGATGAAGCCATCTGTGCGAACTGCGGAGGACCTCATGCGGCCGTCTCTCGCCGGTGTCCCGCCTTTCAGGAGGCTGAGCGGCGACAACACGCCAACGCACGCAAGCCAGCACCAGGGAAGCAGGCACCCGAGAAACCGGTAGCGGAACCGGGACAAAAACCATTCCGACAAGTAGATCACGCTACAACCTACGGAGCAATCCTGAAGGGCCCTTCTCAGGACAAGGTTCAGGCTCTCTCCGGAGGAGAGGGGAACATGGAGGTGGATATCACAGATCCACCCAAGGATGCTAAGGCGGTCCGAGAACCACCACCAGCGCCAGCCGTAGTAGAGGCCACCAAGGGGAACTTGTCACCCCCCGACAGCCTCCCTCCGAAGGAAGCGACCCTTCCTTTTTCTTCCGAAAGGAAGAAGAAGAAAAAGAAGCAGAAGGTGAAATCCCCTATCACCACCGAGAAAGAAGGAAAAGCCATTACGAAGCCAACCCAGAGGGCGCTTGGGAACACCCTCCGAACGGCAAGTGAAGAAGGCGAAAAACCAAGCCAGAAACAGGAAAAACGGAGAGAGGGGACATCAACTGATATGTCTCCGGTTTCCGCAGAGTCCTCGCTGACACCAGACAGAGAGGACCAGGAATTATGGCAGACCCTTGCCTTTATTGCATGCACCTTGAAGAAACTCGTCACCTCGACGCAGGGCAAACTTCTCCTCTCACTCCTGGAAGAGCTGGTGCGCAGCAGGATCGGAAATTTAACCAACCATGGCTGAACGACCCGTCCTGCTTGCGCAATGGAACGCCAACGGAATTCTTCGCCGACGCGAGAAATTACGAGCGTTCCTCCAGGAGAAGGGAGCCATAGTCGTCGCTGTCAATGAGACGAACCTTCGGCCAACGGACGCCTGGAGGTTACCTGGCTGGACCATCTATAGGGCGGACAGCGATCCCAGGCGACAACGACTTAAAACATCAGGAGGTGCGGCCATCCTCGTCCACAGGTCCATCGAGCACCGAGCATGTAGAGAGATTTCTCACCCGCATGCGGAGTCTGTTTCGGTGGACGTACGGACAAGAGGAGGAGGGCTCCGGGTCTCATCTCTGTATTTCCCACCCGGGAAATCTTGGGATCCGGATCTCATCCAGTACCTTGCGGGGGACAGCGGACCATCGGTCATCTTGGGGGACCTGAATGCCAAGCATCCTACTTGGAATTCACGGTCCTCGAACCCGAGAGGAGAATCCCTGCGTTAGCTAGCAGATGCAAAAGGCCTAACCATCTTAGGACCGGCGATACCCACGCACGAACAAGGAGACGTTTTAGGCATTGCGATTGCTCACAATGTAAGGACGTCCCTGAGTTTGTACACATGCGTGGAACTGTCGTCGGACCACAACCCGATCATCCTGGCAGTGGGGAGCCGAATCCCAGTGCTGTCTTCCACCCGGCGATTGGATCTGTCGTCGGCCGACTGGAGCAGTTTCCGCAACGTCATCGCTGAGGAGCTGCCAAGAGAGCCACTGGAGCCGACTTCACCGGAGATGGCCGATCAAATGGTCAGCCACCTCACCTCTGCAATAGACGGCGCAATGAAGGCCTCGATACCGCTATAGGAACAACGAAACTCGTATCTTCGGGTTCCACTTCCAGCGGGGGTTAGAGGCCTCATTTCGCGGCAAAACAACGTGCGGCGCCAATGGCAGAAATATCGTACAGCGGATGTGAGAAGGCAGCTCTCAGAGCTCAACGCGTCGGTACAGGATGCCCTCCGGGAGGTCCGATCGGGCCACTGGGAGGCGCACCTGCTGGATGAGCTCCTATCGGAAGACGGCAACGAGGACCTGCCGTCGGTGTGGAAGATATGCCGGAGGCTGCGGGCCCCTCAAAGACTTGACCCGATTATTACCGACGGAGACAGAGAGGCACGATCTCCCATGGAGAAGGCGGAACTGCTCGCTGATCACTTGGTCTGCAGCTTTTCACCCAATCCTGGGAATCCCGCTTCTGCCGAGATTGAAGAAGAAATCGAGGCGTTTGAAAGACCCGGAGACGCCGATCTGAAAGACGCCTCGGAAATTCCAAGATTCGACGAGAAGGACGTCAAAGAATCAATACGTCACCTACGCACGAGGAAGGCCCCCGGAAGCGACAACATTCCCAATGTGGTCATTCGGGAGCTTCCAAAGGCGGCGGAGAGGTCCCTGACAAAATTCCTAAATGGCTGTGTCAGGATTTTCTACTTCCCGACCACTTGGAAAAGAGCGAGAATCGTCTGCCTGCCGAAGTCGCAGAAATTGGAGGTGGGTCCCGGAGAATTCCGGCCTATCTCCTTGCTCGACGGCTTCGGTAAGATATTCGAGCGACTGCTGCAACGGCCGCTGACTGATTTCGTCCGGGAGAATGACATCCTCCCGGAGGAGCAGTTTGGTTTCCGTGCGCAGCCTTCCACAGTCCATCGGCTGGTGCGAGCGGCGGATTTCATCACGGACAGCTTCAACAGGAATAGGGCGGTTGCTGGGGCCATCTTCGAAGTCAGTAAGGCGTTCGATCGCGTCTGGCATCCGGCTCTCTTGTTGAAGATGAGACGATTCCATTTCCCACCTTTGATTGTTCGGATGGTTCACTCCTATTTGAGAGACAGGACATTCACCGTGCAATGGCTCGGGGTGAATTCAGGGGTGCGTCGGATCTCCGCCGGCGTGCCCCAGGGATCAGTCCTCGGACCAATGCTTTACAATATCT
Source organism: Hetaerina americana (assembly GCF_022747635.1). NCBI lineage: Eukaryota > Metazoa > Arthropoda > Insecta > Odonata > Calopterygidae > Hetaerina > Hetaerina americana. Next base: position 13,087 of record NW_027286826.1, read on the forward strand.
ACTCCCACGACATTCCAACTCCACGTGGTAACCTCCAGATCCTGTCTCTCTATGCCGACGATACGGCCCTCCTATGCTGCTCCTGGCAGAAGGTGACCGCGGTGCGAAGACTGAAGAGCGCTGTGGCGGATCTCCTTGAATGGTACCGCCGAGATCGCTTTGCTGTTAACGCACAGAAGACGAAGGCAATCATCTTCCATCCAGGAAATGGTCGGCCGCCAGGAGTGAACCTAACAGTGAATGGAGTCGCCCTACCGTGGGAATCCGAAGTTACCTACCTCGGAGTGCTGATGGACCGGAAACTCCTTAGGAACGCCCAAGCGCTTCTTGTAGTAAGCGCTGGTCCTGAGTATGGACAGGAAGCGTAGACTGTACCAAGCGTGCGTGCTGCCTGTCATCACGTACGCTGCTCCGGTACGGTCAGGAGTGTCGCGAACGAGTCTCGCTCAAATTCAGGTGGTGCAGAATTCTGCTCTTCGTGACACATGGCAAGCGGTGCTTACGCCCGCGTTTCCGAGATGCACGAGGACGGAAAGCTGGAAACCCTGGACGTCCTTCTGCCTAGAATATCTGGAAAATTCTTCATAAAAGCGGCAGAAGCGGAGGTAAAAGTAAATCTCCGGGTTGGCGACATAATGTCTGGCCATGGGACCGCTACAAGCGCCCCATATTATGCCAAGACGAACAAGACACCCTTCCGGCAAAGAAGAAGCCAAGGCTGCTCTGAGCGGGAATAAATCCAACGACTGAAAACGCTGAAGAATTCTTCCCGCCTTAGTAGCCTTGGAGGCTGGAAAGGCGCAGTGTAAGGGCTACGCAAGAGCCCTTGCAAGAAACTGCTCTATAAGCAAAGCAGAGCAGTGGCTGAAGACACTAAAGGTTGTGGAAATCTCTTACGGAGGCCGAACCTGCTGTTGTCTCTTCGCTTCCTCTTTCCTTCCGGGCTGGACTCCTTGTGTAGTAAGTCCAATAAATGTATTGCAATGAAAGCCCCTCTTTGATTCCACGAACCCAACCCTACTATGTCCACGCAACAAATGGAGTTAAGTCCATGAGGACTAATTTCCGGGAATATGTGGAATGGGCAAAGTGACAGGCAAGAGACGCTGTTCAACGCTTCTGAATCCAACGATGATGTATTATGGTTTTTTAAAATGCAATGGAGGGAGTTGGCAGAGGTATTTGCTTTGTCGCAGTCATTGTATAGTGCTCTCCCATCATGTGGTATTGGCGGGATGGGTACCTTTTTCCTTCGCAGACAGTGGGCTAGGGTTCATACCGAATTGTGGTTATGTGAGAGTGAACTTATTTTCTCTTGCCATGTTTTTTCCCAGTATGTTCTACTTTTGTATGTTACAAATTTTTGAAGTGCACAGAAGCCGATTTTATCTTGGCGGATATGAGTGCGTTGCCATGAGGGCTCTGGCCTTGTTTCTAAGTGAAATTCAGTGCAAAATATCCGGAGGTAGTGTGGCACCAGCGATGGAGGCCGGAGAAGGAGGGTAGCAAGAGCGATGAATGATTTTGGTTAAGGTGCTTGTAAAATCTTGAGCCGCTGTCCCAATGCTGTCTGGAGTGCTAGCAGGAGATGGGACAAGGTTAATGGCCAAGCAGTTTTCTTTAAATAGTTTCCAGTTAACTCTTCTAGTTGGTTCTGGTTGTATGAAGGAGCAACAAGCCACTGCAACAAGCCACTCAAGAATGGCGGTTACCCCAAGATCAAATTCAGGCAAGACCCGGAACGCCAGCCCCCGACGAGCTTACCTTTGCGGCCCTCCGCCAGCCGGGTCCACCCACGTGGATCGCCCCGCCGGCGGACGATCAGGGGGTGATGCAACTCTGCCATCAGGTAAAGGCAGCACGGGGCTCTCAGCGTTTAAGTAAACGCGACCTTCATGACTTGGACGTGATGTTAGATTTGGCGGCTGACAGCCGACGTTGCCTGAGACGAGCCGGCACATCATTTATAATCGTATCAGGGTCCTCGCCATCGTCCAGGCCCATGGGTGGGAGGCGGCAATGCGTTTAACGGACACAACGGGAAACGCATTACTCCGGCTGCCGGCCAACGCTATCCCACCGCCGCCTCCCACCATCATCGTCCAAAAACCCCAGCAGTGGTACGCCGGAGAACCAACCCAACAACAGTCACGCCCGAGAAATGCAGGAGGCCAACCGCAGCAGCCCTTTCGCGGCCGTGGTCGCCGAGGCGGCGGCCGTGGGTCCTCCGCCAGATACAACAATTGAAAGCGTGCACGTGCCCCAGCCGACACCACCTGCGGTTGAGGGCAGCCCTAACGGCCACAAGCCGACACAGCAGCAGCTGGGAGAATTCCTGCTCTTTCGTGACAGCGCGGAACCGGACAATCCAGACGAGTGGCAAACGGACTCCGAATCGGTGAGTGACGCCACAGATTCCCCAAGCGAACCAGGATCCGAACAGGAAAACCCACAGTGCAGTGACAGTGACAGTGATAATAACGACGATATAGAACCCAGCGCATGGCGGATTCCCGGACCGTTGGGAACGGCGGACGCCCCGGAACCCGGACATGGAGGTGGATATCACAGATCCACCCAAGGATGCTAAGGCGGTCCGAGAACCACCACCAGCGCCAGCCGTAGTAGAGGCCACCAAGGGGAACTTGTCACCCCCCGACAGCCTCCCTCCGAAGGAAGCGACCTTTCCTTTTTCTTCCGAAAGGAAGAAGAAGAAAAAGAAGCAGAAGGTGAAATCCCCTATCACCACCGAGAAAGAAGGAAAAGCCATTACGAAGCCAACCCAGAGGGCGCTTGGGAACACCCTCCGAACGGCAAGTGAAGAAGGCGAAAAACCAAGCCAGAAACAGGAAAAACGGAGAGAGGGGACATCAACTGATATGTCTCCGGTTTCCGCAGAGTCCTCGCTGACACCAGACAGAGAGGACCAGGAATTATGGCAGACCCTTGCCGTTATTGCATGCACCTTGAAGAAACTCGTCACCTCGACGCAGGGCAAACTTCTCCTCTCACTCCTGGAAGAGCTGGTGCGCAGCAGGATCGGAAATTTAACCAACCATGGCTGAACGACCCGTCCTGCTTGCGCAATGGAACGCCAACGGAATTCTTCGCCGACGCGAGAAATTACGGGCGTTCCTCCAGGAGAAGGGAGCCATAGTCGTCGCTGTCAATGAGACGAACCTTCGGCCAACGGACGCCTGGAGGTTACCTGGCTGGACCATCTATAGGGCGGACAGCGATCCCAGGCGACAACGACTTAAAACATCAGGAGGTGCGGCCATCCTCGTCCACAGGTCCATCGAGCACCGAGCATGTAGAGAGATTTCTCACACGCATGCGGAGTCTGTTTCGGTGGACGTACGGACAAGAGGAGGAGGGCTCCGGGTCTCATCTCTGTATTTCCCACCCGGGAAACCTTGGGATCCGGATCTCATCCAGTACCTTGCGGGGGACAGCGGACCATCGGTCATCTTGGGGGACCTGAATGCCAAGCATCCTACTTGGAATTCACGGTCCTCGAACCCGAGAGGAGAATCCCTGCGTTAGCTAGCAGATGCAAAAGGCCTAACCATCTTAGGACCGGCGATACCCACGCACGAACAAGGAGACGTTTTAGGCATTGCGATTGCTCACAATGTAAGGACGTCCCTGAGTTTGTACACATGCGTGGAACTGTCGTCGGACCACAACCCGATCATCCTGGCAGTGGGGAGCCGAATCCCAGTGCTGTCTTCCACCCGGCGATTGGATCTGTCGTCGGCCGACTGGAGCAGTTTCCGCAACGTCATCGCTGAGGAGCTGCCAAGAGAGCCACTGGAGCCGACTTCACCGGAGATGGCCGATCAAATGGTCAGCCACCTCACCTCTGCAATAGACGGCGCAATGAAGGCCTCGATACCGCTATAGGAACAACGAAACTCGTATCTTCGGGTTCCACTTCCAGCGGGGGTTAGAGGCCTCATTTCGCGGCAAAACAACGTGCGGCGCCAATGGCAGAAATATCGTACAGCGGATGTGAGAAGGCAGCTCTCAGAGCTCAACGCGTCGGTACAGGATGCCCTCCGGGAGGTCCGATCGGGCCACTGGGAGGCGCACCTGCTGGATGAGCTCCTATCGGAAGACGGCAACGAGGACCTGCCGTCGGTGTGGAAGATATGCCGGAGGCTGCGGGCCCCTCAAAGACTTGACCCGATTATTACCGACGGAGACAGAGAGGCACGATCTCCCATGGAGAAGGCGGAACTGCTCGCTGATCACTTGGTCTGCAGCTTTTCACCCAATCCTGGGAATCCCGCTTCTGCCGAGATTGAAGAAGAAATCGAGGCGTTTGAAAGACACGGAGACGCCGATCTGAAAGACGCCTCGGAAATTCCAAGATTCGACGAGAAGGACGTCAAAGAATCAATACGTCACCTACGCACGAGGAAGGCCCCCGGAAGCGACAACATTCCCAATGTGGTCATTCGGGAGCTTCCAAAGGCGGCGGAGAGGTCCCTGACAAAATTCCTAAATGGCTGTGTCAGGATTTTCTACTTCCCGACCACTTGGAAAAGAGCGAGAATCGTCTGCCTGCCGAAGTCGCAGAAATTGGAGGTGGGTCCCGGAGAATTCCGGCCTATCTCCTTGCTCGACGGCTTCGGTAAGATATTCGAGCGACTGCTGCAACGGCCGCTGACTGATTTCGTCCGGGAGAATGACATCCTCCCGGAGGAGCAGTTTGGTTTCCGTGCGCAGCCTTCCACAGTCCATCGGCTGGTGCGAGCGGCGAATTTCATCACGGACAGCTTCAACAGGAATAGGGCGGTTGCTGGGGCCATCTTCGACGTCAGTAAGGCGTTCGATCGCGTCTGGCATCCGGCTCTCTTGTTGAAGATGAGACGACTACATTTCCCACCTTTGATTGTTCGGATGGTTCACTCCTATTTGAGAGACAGGACATTCACCGTGCAATGGCTCGGGGTGAATTCAGGGGTGCGTCGGATCTCCGCCGGCGTGCCCCAGGGATCAGTCCTCGGACCAATGCTTTACAATATCTACTCCCACGACATTCCAACTCCACGTGGTAACCTCCAGATCCTGTCTCTCTATGCCGACGATACGGCCCTCCTGTGCTGCTCCTGGCAGAAGGTGACCGCGGTGCGAAGACTGAAGAGCACTGTGGCGGATCTCCTTGAATGGTACCGCCGAGATCGCTTTGCTGTTAACGCACAGAAGACGAAGGCAATCATCTTCCATCCAGGAAATGGTCGGCCGCCAGGAGTGAACCTAACAGTGAATGGAGTCGCCCTACCGTGGGAATCCTAAGTTACCTACCTCGGAGTGCTGATGGACCGGAAACTCCTTAGGAACGCCCAAGCGCTTCTTGTAGTAAGCGCTGGTCCTGAGTATGGACAGGAAGCGTAGACTGTACCAAGCGTGCGTGCTGCCTGTCATCACGTACGCTGCTCCGGTACGGTCAGGAGTGTCGCGAACGAGTCTCGCTCAAATTCAGGTGGTGCAGAATTCTGCTCTTCGTGACACATGGCAAGCGGTGCTTACGCCCGCGTTTCCGAGATGCACGAGGACGGAAAGCTGGAAACCCTGGACGTCCTTCTGCCTAGAATATCTGGAAAATTCTTCATAAAAGCGGCAGAAGCGGAGGTAAAAGTAAATCTCCGGGTTGGCGACATAATGTCTGGCCATGGGACCGCTACAAGCGCCCCATATTATGCCAAAACGAACAAGACACCCTTCCGGCAAAGAAGAAGCCAAGGCTGCTCTGAGCGGGAATAAATCCAACGACTGAAAACGCTGAAGAATTCTTCCCGCCTTAGTAGCCTTGGAGGCTGGAAAGGCGCAGTGTAAGGGCTACGCAAGAGCCCTTGCAAGAAACTGCTCTATAAGCAAAGCAGAGCAGTGGCTGAAGACACTAAAGGTTGTGGAAATCTCTTACGGAGGCCGAACCTGCTGTTGTCTCTACGCTTCCTCTTTCCTTCCGGGCTGGACTCCTTGTGTAGTAAGTCCAATAAATGTATTGCAATGAAAGCCCCTCTTTGATTCCACGAACCCAACCCTACTATGTCCACGCAACAAATGGAGTTAAGTCCATGAGGACTAATTTCCGGGAATATGTGGAATGGGCAAAGTGACAGGCAAGAGACGCTGTTCAACGCTTCTGAATCCAACGATGATGTATTATGGTTTTTTAAAATGCAATGGAGGGAGTTGGCAGAGGTATTTGCTTTGTCGCAGTCATTGTATAGTGCTCTCCCATTATGTGGTATTAGCGAGATGGGTACCTTTTTCCTTCGCAGACAGTGGGCTAGGGTTCATACCGAATTGTGGTTATGTGAGAGTGAACTTATTTTCTCTTGCCATGTTTTTTCCCAGTATGTTCTACTTTTGTATGTTACAAATTTTTGAAGTGCACAGAAGCCGATTTTATCTTGGCGGATATGAGTGCGTTGCCATGAGGGCTCTGGCCTTGTTTCTAAGTGAAATTAAGTGCAAAATATCCGGAGGTAGTGTGGCACCAGCGATGGAGGCCGGAGAAGGAGGGTAGCAAGAGCGATGAATGATTTTGGTTAAGGTGCTTGTAAATACTTGAGCCGCTGTCCCAATGCTGTCCGGAGTGCTAGCAGGAGATGGGACAAGGTTAATGGCCAAGGAGTTTTCTTTAATCAGTTTCCACTTAACTCTTCTAGTTCGTTCTGGTTGTATGACGGAGCAACAAGCCACTGCAACAAGCCACTCAAGAATAGCGGTTACCCCAAGATCAAAGTCAGGCAAGACCCGGAACGCCAGCCCCCGACGAGCTTACCTTTGCGGCCCTCCGCCAGCCGGGTCCACCCACGTGGATCGCCCCGCCGGCGGACGATCAGGGGGTGATGCAACTCTGCCATCAGGTAAAGGCAGCACGGGGCTCTCAGCGTTTAACTAAACGCGACCTTCATGACTTGGACGCGATGTTAGATTTGGCGGCTGACTGGCCGACGTTGCCTGAGACGAGCCGGCACATCATTTATAATCGTATCAGGGTCCTCGCCATCGTCCAGGCCCATGGGTGGGAGGCGGCAATGCGTTTAACGGACACAACGGGAAACGCATTACTCCGGCTGCCAGCCAGCGCTATCCCACCGCCGCCTCCCACCATCATCGTCCAAAAACCCCAGCAGTGGTACGCCGGAGAACCAACCCAACAACAGTCACGCCCGAGAAATGCAGGAGGCCAACCGCAGCAGCCCTTTCGCGGCCGTGGTCGCCGAGGCGGCGGCCGTGGGTCCTCCGCCAGATACAACAATTGAAAGCGTGCACGTGCCCCAGCCGACACCACCTGCGGTTGAGGGCAGCCCTAACGGCCACAAGCCGACACTGCAGCAGCTGGGAGAATTCCTGCTCTTTCGTGACAGCGCGGAACCGGACAATCCAGACGAGTGGCAAACGGACTCCGAATCGGTGAGTGACGCCACAGATTCCCCAAGCGAACCAGGATCCGAACAGGAAAACCCACAGTGCAGTGACAGTGACAGTGATAATAACGACGATATAGAACCCAGCGCTTGGCGGATTCCCGGACCGTTGGGAACGGCGGACGCCCCGGAACCCGTCGACCCCATTACTTACGACCCGGAGGAGGAGGTGCAGCCCGGCGATGACCCGGATGCCCCCGAGGATGCGCAGGAGCCAGAGGACGTGGCAGAGGAGGACGATTACTTCCCCACGGCGGGGAAATTTTACTACCAATGCCAATCCACCCGGGACACCATTTGGTATGGCGCCAATCTGCCCATGCTGGAGCAGGCACCACATGTATTCATCGCAACACGTCCAACGGTATTAATCGATTAATATATACACAAGTTAGTCAATCGAGGCAATCTTACCATAGGACGGGCAACCAATGCGTTCCCCTAATTGCCATCCCGAAGGCGGGAGGCGGCGTCAGGGTAATCCAGGATCTATCGGCTTGGACGAGGTTCATCCGCACACCACGGTTCACATTAAAATCCGCGGCCAAAGCCCTAGAGTCAATCCCCCCAGGTTCCCTTCTAATTAAGATTGACCTAAAAGATGCCTTTTGGCAAGTGCCGATCGAGCCGTCGCATCGGCATAATTACGGAGTTTATCACCGGGGCACGACATATACTTGGACACGCCTGCCAGGGGGCCACGCGCTAGCGCCTGCAATCATGCAGAGGTGGGCGCGGGCGGTGATAAACGAAGTCCATCGGAAATTCAAAATAGTTATGATTGCATATTTAGACGACTGTTTGCTGTTGTTTGACGACTCTACGGAACACTTGATCCTAGAGGTGGTAGACTTCCTAGGCCAGGAACTACAAATTCAAATTAACGATAAGAAAAGCCGCTTGGTCCCGGCAACCAGAATCAAATACCTGGGAGTTAAAATAGATACAATAGCCATGACCCTCAGTCTTACCAGATACTCCATGCGTAGAATCGCGTATATAATTAAAGTAATCAAGCGCATTAGAAACCGCGACATCCCGAAAGCAGCGGGATTCATTTCATGGTGTGTTTATGTCCTCCGACTCCCGTTGTTCCTGATTACCCAGACGGCGCAACGCGACACCACCTGGTAGGCCCGCTTATGGGATGACGGAGTCTGGCACGCACCAAGGGAATTTACAAATTTCCACTACGTCATGGATGTATACGCCGATGCCACACCATGGCAGACGGCGTTGACCATCCCCATGCTCCGGGAGACTGAGATTTGGGCGCTAGAGCAAGAGCGGCCCATATTGGAAGCGGAGGGGCTGGCGGCCTTGATGGCAGCACACCACGCCATCAGGGTCACGGAACCGGATACACTAATAAATGTTTACACAGATAATATGGCAGTTATGTATTCTTTAATCAAAGTCAGGGGGGTCCTGTTTACCTACCCTGATGTTGTAAGATTATTTATGCTCTTAATAAAGGATTTGTCACGCAATGTGACCTGGAGGTACATCCCCTCGGACCAGAATCCGGCCGACCGTCCGTCTCGGACCGTGCTACCTCCCTATGCCCGCTCGGCCTCGGATTCGGGGTCCGGGCTGGTATATAGGTGGGATGAAGCCTGAAACGGACAGTCGATCGAGATTTCGAGGTCAGGGCGGACGTATCTCCAGATCTCCCAACCGGCAAATCTAGGGAAAGTACCGTCATACGGTACTTTCCCTAGATTTGCACTCAATGTATCGTGAGGATAAACTTCTCCATCGATAATGAAATTTATGTTGCATTGCCCTACTGTGGCGAGCGCATGGCCGGAGGCACTTCTCACAGGGGAGGAATAGTCGTCAATTTTTAGGCTTTCAAAAGGGAAACTTGTACTCTGCATAATACTCACAGCGGCACAGGTATCCACTAAAAAGGAATACACTCTACCTAGTACTGTAACCGAGACCGTTAAGCCGACTTCTGGTGCTACGACGAGCACTAATTCGTCCCCGACCTGCCGGCCGGGGTGGCCGCGTTTCCCTGATCTCGCTTTTGGGTGGGGGTTGGACAATCTATCGGGCGATGGCCCGCTTGCTTGCACACGCCGAAAATCATCAGAGGGCAATCTTTACTGACATGGCTCCCTTCCCCACAGTTATAACATGCGCGGGGTTTTGTACGGCTATAGTGCGCGATGTATCCCACCTTTTTACAGTAATTACAAGTCCGAGGCGCATTAGATACGTTCCCTCCACCCACCGACAGTGTAGACTGTGAAGGCTTCGTGTTTACATTTGTCAGGATTGCGTGCACTTGATCCGCAAGACTAGGGCTCACAGTGGGGTTTAAGATTGGCTCGAGATGGGGTTGAACATGACTCCTTGTGAAATATCGTGTCGGGTCACTGTACGGAAAGGTTGTCGGTGTCTTCACGTTAGGACTGCGCACGGGCATACCAAAGTCATGGTTCTGCAAGAAGTTTACTTTTCTAACGTCTGAGTGATTACGAGCATCCTCTAGGTTAGCAAATTCCTCAGCCTCTTGCATGGTTCTTGGATTGCGCACTAGCACGAATCGCCCAATTTTTCCCTAAGTCCGACCAAGAACTGTGAGAGGAGGCGGTTGTCGAGCATAATTCCTGTCGCTTGTGAGTCTGGGTCTAGAAAAGCATCCCTTAGTTTTCGTCCCAATTCCCTGAGACGGGAAGAATACTCGTTTACGCTTTCCAAGGGTCGTTGCAAACAGCGTGTGAACATTCTTTCAACAGAGACCAGTGAAATTTTAGGAATGAAGCGCTTTTTCATTAGTTAAGAAAAAAGTTCATAAGACTCAATAACGTGAGGATTTGACTTAATGAATTCGGCAGCAGTACCGCTCAGACGCAGCCGTGCTACGCTTAAGGTCTGATTCTCACTCCACCTGCTAAGATGTCTCACTAACTTAAGACTGTTCAAAAAATCCTCCATGCTTGGTCCCCATCACCGTTAAAACTCGGAATTAAATGAATGTGATGTCCTGAAAATGTTTGTTGCATAGTTGGAGGGAAACAGGGGCGCTTTCTATCATATAAACAGCGGAAGTAAAATCAATTAAGTTCGTATTGTTTGGTGATAAATCACGCTCCCAAGGCAGAGATTCGCCAAACCGCCCATACGTGCCCTTGCCACCGAAATCCATTATGAATTAAAGACAATACGGCTAGGAAAAAATTCATTCGCCATATGTTAGCAATATAACCGATTATCGTTAATAAAAAAATGGGGTTAGTTTCCTTTTGGCATTACGCGTAACTACTTCTTAAATCGAAATTCAATCAAACGAATGAAGCATGATGAACGGAACGGAAGTTGCATTTAAATAAGCCGCTCCAAGACTCCGCCACCCCACACCTGACACCATTATGTCGCGTGGACATAGTAGGGTTTGGTTCGTGGAATCAAAGAGGGGCTTTCATTGCTATACATTTATTGGACTTACTACACAAGGAGTCCGGCCCGGAAGGAAAGAGGAAGCGTAGAGACAACAGCGGAGAAAGCAAGGTTGACTTCTAAGGGGCTAACAGTTTGATTTCAAAGCCGGGGTGACGTCGCGGGGACATGATGCTAGTTCTGATGTTTCGGAAAAGCCAAGTAGATGGCAGTCTCAATACACAATGTCGCGGGGACATGATGCTTGGACAACTAGAAGGACTCATGCGAGCTAGTGTCCTTTTCGCCGAATCCGCGATAGCAAATTTGGTGAACAGTGGCTGGACACAGTCACCCACTACCGAGGTTAACCTACTCTCTCCCCTTTCGCTAATGACACGGAATTCGGCGCCCGGTCTTTGTACCCGGGAATTCATATATAAACCCCGAGCCCCCCAACTTGATTGCCAGAATATAGGAGACATCAGACGAGAGCCTACTACTTTATTCGGATTTCATCTAGCAACTCTGCTTTTCCGGTGGTCCAGGTAAGGAGGAAGATACACCGTCGTGCCAACTCCTTCGGAGACTTCATGTCCACGAAGGGAATTACACAGTGTGGGAATAATCGTCCGCAAGGCAACGAACCTCCAGCTGTTTTGCCGGGGGTATCTAAGGCTTCGGCAAATTCATCATCAGGTGTTGAAGCCTTGGCTCTCAGCCCGTCGCAGTGCTTGGAGGAGACGAAGACCCGAAGCGGGACAACGGAGGCAACAGCAGACCTTGGCCCTTTTCAGGGCCAGGTGGTGAAGGACACCGCAGGCAGCGTCAAGCGAAAGAAGGCATCTGTAAGGAACCAGAAGCAAGAAGATTCCGCGGTTACGCGGATGCCGAATCTCCAAGGAGACGATAGGGCGGAGCGTGCGCTGAGCACAGAGGAGGGGGAAGGCGACGGCGGATTTACCTTGGTTTCTTCCAAGAGGAAGAAAAGGAAACCGCTTCTGACGAACGACGCAGCCGTCCCGGAAGCCACACCTCTACCGGCACCGGCACCTAAGACGCTGCGACCACCGCCTATCGTCGTCTATGGGGTCACCGACGTCCAGGGACTGATTGACAAGCTGTCGGGCTAGAAAGGTGATGCTTTCGGCTTGGAATTTCGAAGAGCTTGAATCCGGATCATCACCTCCAACAGAGAGGGGCATGAAAAGGCACTCTCCTTGCTGCAGAGGAAGAAAATCCAACACCACTCGCAGCCCATTGAAAGGGTGCCAGGGATGAAGCTGTTCATCAAGGGTATCTCTCGATGGATAGAAGTCGAAAAGGTATCCGAGGGACAGATCCCTCGGATACGAAATTCGTAGCGTACGTCGCCTTACGGTCACGGAGGACGGAAAAACGGTCCCCATTGATCGCCACGTAGCGAACGCGGTAAAGACTCCATCGGCCATCGCCCCCGGTGACATCCGCCAGCTCTGCCACCGCTACGTCACTGTGGAGCGTTACCGTGGAGACAGAGGTCCACTCCAGTGCAGCAACTGCATGCGGTTTGGACACATCGGCATAGCTTGCTGGTGTGCGAAACGCTGCATGCGCTGTGCAGGAGCACACGCAGTCAAGGAATGCTCCCGAGGAAGGGGAGATGATGCTATCTGTGCGAACTGCGGAGGACCTCATGCGGCCGTCTCTCGCCGGTGTCCCGCCTTTCAGGAGGCTGAGCGGTGACAACACGCCAACGCACGCAAGCCAGAACCAGGGAAGCAGGCGCCCAAGAAACCGGCAGCGGAACCGGGACAAAAACCATTCCGACAAGTCGATCACGCTACAACCTACGGAGCAATCCTGAAGGGCCCTTCTCAGGACAAGGTTCAGGCTCTCTCCTGAGGAGAGGGGAATATGGAGGTGGATATCACAGATCCACCCAAGGATGCTAAGGCGGTCCGAGAACCACCACCAGCGCCAGCCGTAGTAGAGGCCACCAAGGGGAACTTGTCACCCCCCGACAGCTTCCCTCCGAAGGAAGCGACCCTTCCTTTTTCTTCCGAAAGGAAGAAGAAGAAAAAGAAGCAGAAGGTGAAATCCCCGATCACCACCGAGAAAGAAGGAAAAGCCATTACGAAGCCAACCCAGAGGGCGCTTGGGAACACCCTCCGAACGGCAAGTGAAGAAGGCGAAAAACCAAGCCAGAAACAGGAAAAACGGAGAGAGGGGACATCAACTGATAAGTCTCCGGTTTCCGCAGAGTCCTCGCTGACACCAGACAGAGAGGACCAGGAATTATGGCAGACCCTTGCCGTTATTGCATGCACCTTGAAGAAACTCGTCACCTCGACGCAGGGCAAACTTCTCCTTTCACTCCTGGAAGAGCTGGTGCGCAGCAGGATCGGAAATTTAACCAACCATGGCTGAACGACCCGTCCTGCTTGCGCAATGGAACGCCAACGGAATTCTTCGCCGACGCGAGAAATTACGAGCGTTCCTCCAGGAGAAGGGAGCCATAGTCGTCGCTGTCAATGAGACGAACCTTCGGCCAACGGACGCCTGGAGGTTACCTGGCTGGACCATCTATAGGGCGGACAGGGATCCCAGGCGACAACGACTTAAAACATCAGGAGGTGCGGCCATCCTCGTCCACAGGTCCATCGAGCACCGAGCATGTAGAGAGATTTCCCACCCGCATGCGGAGTCTGTTTCCGTGGACGTACGGACAAGAGGAGGAGGGCTCCGGGTCTCATCTCTGTATTTCCCACCCGGGAAACCTTGGGATCCGGATCTCATCCAGTACCTTGCGGGGGACAGCGGACCATCGGTCATCTTGGGGGACCTGAATGCCAAGCATCCTACTTGGAATTCACGGTCCTCGAACCCGAGAGGAGAATCCCTGCGTCAGCTAGCAGATGCAAAAGGCCTAACCATCTTAGGACCGGCGATACCCACGCACGAACAAGGAGACGTTTTAGGCATTGCGATTGCTCACAATGTAAGGACGTCCCTGAGTTTGTACACATGCGTGGAACTGTCGTCGGACCACAACCCGATCATCCTGGCAGTGGGGAGCCGAATCCCAGTGCTGTCTTCCACCCGGCGATTGGATCCGTCGTCGGCCGACTGGAGCAGTTTCCGCAACGTCATCGCTGAGGAGCTGCCAAGAGAGCCACTGGAGCCGACTTCACCGGAGATGGCCGATCAAATGGTCAGCCACCTCACCTCTGCAATAGACGGCGCAATGAAGGCCTCGACACCGCTATAGGAACAACGAAACTCGTATCTTCGGGTTCCACTTCCAGCGGGGGTTAGAGGCCTCATTTCGCGGCAAAACAACGTGCGGCGCCAATGGCAGAAATATCGTACAGCGGATGTGAGAAGGCAGCTCTCAGAGCTCAACGCGTCGGTACAGGATGCCCTCCGGGAGGTCCGATCGGGCCACTGGGAGGCGCACCTGCTGGATGAGCTCCTATCGCAAGACGGCAACGAGGACCTGCCGTCGGTGTGGAAGATATGCCGGAGGCTGCGGGCCCCTCAAAGACTTGACCCGATTATTACCGACGGAGACAGAGAGGCACGATCTCCCATGGAGAAGGCGGAACTGCTCGCTGATCACTTGGTCTGCAGCTTTTCACCCAATCCTGGGAATCCCGCTTCTGCCGAGATTGAAGAAGAAATCGAGGCGTTTGAAAGACCCGGAGACGCCGATCTGAAAGACGCCTCGGAAATTCCAAGATTCGACGAGAAGGACGTCAAAGAATCAATACGTTACCTACGCACGAGGAAGGCCCCCGGAAGCGACAACATTCCCAATGTGGTCATTCGGGAGCTTCCAAAGGCGGCGGAGAGGTCCCTGACAAAATTCCTAAATGGCTGTGTCAGGATTTTCTACTTCCCGACCACTTGGAAAAGAGCGAGAATCGTCTGCCTGCCGAAGTCGCAGAAATTGGAGGTGGGTCCCGGAGAATTCCGGCCTATCTCCTTGCTCGACGGCTTCGGTAAGATATTCGAGCGACTGCTGCAACGGCCGCTGACTGATTTCGTCCGGGAGAATGACATCCTCCCGGAGGAGCAGTTTGGTTTCCGTGCGCAGCCTTCCACAGTCCATCGGCTGGTGCGAGCGGCGGATTTCATCACGGAAAGCTTCAACAGGAATAGGGCGGTTGCTGGGGCCATCTTCGACGTCAGTAAGGCGTTCGATCGCGTCTGGCATCCGGCTCTCTTGTTGAAGATGAGACGACTCCATTTCCCACCTTTGATTGTTCGGATGGTTCACTCCTATTTGAGAGACAGGACATTCACCGTGCAATGGCTCGGGGTGAATTCAGGGGTGCGTCGGATCTCCGCCGGCGTGCCCCAGGGATCAGTCCTCGGACCAATGCTTTACAATATCTACTCCCACGAAATTCAAACTCCACGTGGTAACCTCCAGATCCTGTCTCTCTATGCCGACGATACGGCCCTCCTGTGCTGCTCCTGGCAGAAGGTGACCGCGGTGCGAAGACTGAAGAGCGCTGTGGCGGATCTCCTTGAATGGTACCGCCGAGATCGCTTTGCTGTTAACGCACAGAAGACGAAGGCAATCATCTTCCATCCAGGAAATGGTCGGCCGCCAGGAGTGAACCTAACAGTGAATGGAGTCGCCCTACCGTGGGAATCCTAAGTTACCTACCTCGGAGTGCTGATGGACCGGAAACTCCTTAGGAACGCCCAAGCGCTTCTTGTAGTAAGCGCTGGTCCTGAGTATGGACAGGAAGCGTAGACTGTACCAAGCGTGCGTGCTGCCTGTCATCACGTACGCTGCTCCGGTACGGTCAGGAGTGTCGCGAACGAGTCTCCCTCAAATTCAGGTGGTGCAGAATTCTGCTCTTCGTGACACATGGCAAGCGGTGCTTACGCCCGCGTTTCCGAGATGCACGAGGACGGAAAGCTGGAAACCCTGGACGTCCTTCTGCCTAGAATATCTGGAAAATTCTTCATAAAAGCGGCAGAAGCGGAAGTAAAAGTAAATCTCCGGGTTGGCGACATAAGGGTCTGGCCATGGGACCGCTACAAGCGCCCCATAGCATGCCAAGACGAACAAGACACCCTTCCGGCAAAGAAGAAGCCAAGGCTGCTCTGAGCGGGAATAAATCCAACGACTGAAAACGCTGAAGAATTCTTCCCGCCTTAGTAGCCTTGGAGGCTGGAAAGGCGCAGTGTAAGGGCTACGCAAGAGCCCTTGCAAGAAACTGCTCTATAAGCAAAGCAGAGCAGTGGCTGAAGGCACTAAAGGTTGTGGAAATCTCTTACGGAGGCCGAACCTGCTGTTGTCTCTACGCTTCCTCTTTCCTTCCGGGCTGGACTCCTTGTGTAGTAAGTCCAATAAATGTATTTCAATGAAAGCCCCTCTTTGATTCCACGAACCCAACCCTACTATGTCCACGCAACAAATGGAGTTAAGTCCATGAGGACTAATTTCCGGGAATATGTGGAATGGGCAAAGTGACAGGCAAGAGACGCTGTTCAACGCTTCTGAATCCAACGATGATGTATTATGGTTTTTTAAAATGCAATGGAGGGAGTTGGCAGAGGTATTTGCTTTGTCGCAGTCATTGTATAGTGCTCTCCCATTATGTGGTATTGGCGGGATGGGTACCTTTTTCCTTCGCAGACAGTGGGCTAGGGTTCATACCGAATTGTGGTTATGTGAGAGTGAACTTATTTTCTCTTGCCATGTTTTTTCCCAGTATGTTCTACTTTTGTATGTTACAAATTTTTGAAGTGCACAGAAGCCGATTTTATCTTGGCGGATATGAGTGCGTTGCCATGAGGGCTCTGGCCTTGTTTCTAAGTGAAATTAAGTGCAAAATATCCGGAGGTAGTGTGGCACCAGCGATGGAGGCCGGAGAAGGAGGGTAGCAAGAGCGATGAATGATTTTGGTTAAGGTGCTTGTAAAATCTTGAGCCGCAGTCCCAATGCTGTCTGGAGTGCTAGCAGGAGATGGGACAAGGTTAATGGCCAAGCAGTTTTTTTTAAATAGTTTCCAGTTAACTCTTCTAGTTGGTTCTGGTTGTATGAAGGAGCAACAAGCCACTGCAACAAGCCACTCAAGAATGGCGGTTACCCAAAGGCCAAAGTCAGGCAAGACCCGGAACGCCAGCCCCCGACGAGCTTACCTATGCGGCCCTCCGCCAGCCGGGTCCACCCACGTGGATCGCCCCGCCGGCGGACGATCAGGGGGTGAAGCAACTCTGCCATCAGGTAAAGGCGACACGGGGCTCTCAGCGTTTAACTAAACGCCACCTTCATGACTTGGACGCGATGTTAGATTTGGCGGCTGACTGGCCGACGTTGCCTGAGACGAGCCGGCACATCATTTATAATCGTATCAGGGTCCTCGCCATCGTCCAGGCCCATGGATGGGAGGCGGCAATGCGTTTAACGGACACAACGGGAAACGCATTACTCCGGCTGCCAGCCAACGCTATCCCACCGCCGCCTCCCACCATCATCGTCCAAACACCCCAGCAGTCGTACGCCGGAGAACCAACCCAACAACAGGCACGCCCGAGAAATGCAGGAGGACAGCCGCAGCAGCCCTTTCGCGGCCGTGGTCGCCGAGGCGGCGGCCGTGGGTCCTCCGCCAGATACAACAATTGAAAGCGTGCACGTGCCCCAGCCGACACCACCTGCGGTTGAGGGCAGCCCTAACGGCCACAAGCCGACACTGCAGCAGCTGGGAGAATTCCTGCTCTTTCGTGACAGCGCGGAACCGGACAATCCAGACGAGTGGCCAACGGACTCCGAATCGGTGAGTGACGCCACAGATTCCCCCAGCGAACCAGGATCCGAACAGGAAAACCCACAGTGCGGTGACAGTGACAGTGATAATAACGACGATATAGAACCCAGCGCATTGCGGATTCCCGGACCGTTGGGAACGGCGGACGCCCCGGAACCCGACGACCCCATTATTTACGACCCGGAGGAGGAAGTGCAGCCCGGCGATGACCCGGATGCCCCCGAGGATGCGCAGGAGCCAGAGGACGTGGCAGAGGAGGACGATTACTTCCCCACGGCGGGGAAATTTTACTACCAATGCCAATCCACCCGGGACACCATTTGGTATGGCGCCAATCTGCCCATGCTGGAGCAGGCACCATATGTATTCATCCCAACACGTCCAACGGTATTAATCGATCAATATATACACAAGTTAGTCAATCGAGGCATCCTGACCATAGGACGAGCAACCAATGCGTTCCCCTAATTGCCATCCCGAAGGCGGGAGGCGGCGTCAGGGTAATCCAGGATCTATCGGCTTGGACGAGGTTCATCCGCACACCACGGTTTACATTAAAATCCGCGGCCCAAGCCCTAGAGTCAATCCCCCCAGGTTCCCTTCTAATTAAGATTGACCTAAAAGATGCCTTTTGGCAAGTGCCGATCGAGCCGTCGCATCGGCATAATTACGGAGTTTATCACCGGGGCACGACATATACTTGGACACGCCTGCCAATGGGCCACGCGCTAGCGCCTGCAATCATGCAGAGGTGGGCGCGGGCGGTGATAAACGAAGTCCATCGGAAATTCAAAATAGTTATGATTGCATATTTAGACGACTGGTTGCTGTTGTTTGACGACTCTACGGAACACTTGATCCTAGAGGTGGTAGACTTCCTACGCCAGGAACTACAAATTCAAATTAACGATAAGAAAAGCCGCTTGGTCCCGGCAACCAGAATCAAATACCTGGGAGTTAAAATAGATACAATAGTCATGACCCTCAGTCTTACCAGATACTCCCTGCGTAGAATCGCGTATATTATTAAAGTAATCAAGCGCATTAGAAACCGCGACATCCCGAAAGCAGCGGGATTCATTTCATGGTGTGTTTATGTCCTCCGACTCCCGTTGTTCCTGATTACCCAGACGGCGCAACGCTACACCACCTGGTTGGCCCGCTTACGGGATGACGGAGTCCGGCACGCACCAAGGGAATTTACAAATTTCCACTACGTCATGGATGTATACGCCGATGCCACACCATAGCAGACGGCGTGGACCATCCCCATGCTCCGGACGACTGAGATTTGGGCGCTAGAGCAAGAGCGGCCCATATTGGAAGCGGAGGGGCTGGCGGCTTTGATGGCAGCACACCACGCCATCAGTGTCACGGAACCGGATACACTAATAAATGTTTACACAGATAATATGGCAGTTATGTATTCTTTAATCAAAGTCAGGGGGGTCCTGTTTACCTACCCTGATGTTGTAAGATTATTTATGCTCTTAATAAAGGATTTGTCACGCAATGTGACCTGGAGGTACATCCCCTCGGACCAGAATCCGGCCGACCGTCCGTCTCGGACCGTGCTACCTCCCTATGCCCGCTCGGCCTCGGATTCGGGGTCCGGGCTGGTATATAGGTGGGATGAAGCCTGAAACGGACAGTCGATCGAGATTTCGAGGTCAGGGCGGACGTATCTCCAGATCTCCCAACCGGCAAATCTAGGGAAAGTACCGTCATACGGTAATTTCCCTCGATTTGCACTCAATGTATCGTGAGGATAAACTTCTCCATCGATAATGAAATTTATGTTGCATTGCCCTACTGTGGCGAGCGCATGGCCGGAGGCACTTCTCACAGGGGAGGAATAGTCGTCAATTTTTAGGCTTTCAAAAGGGAAACTTGTACTCTGCATAATACTCACAGCGGCACAGGTATCCACTAAAAAGGAATACACTCTACCTAGTACTGTAACCGAGACCGTTAAGCCGACTTCTGGTGCTACGACGAGCACTAATTCGTCCCCGACCTGCCGGCCGGGGTGGCCGCGTTTCCCTGATCTCGCTTTTGGGTGGGGGTTAGACAATCTATCGGGCGATGGCCCGCTTGCTTGCACACGCCGAAAATCATCAGAGGGCAATCTTTACTGACATGGCTCCCTTCCCCACAGTTATAACATGCGCGGGGTTTTGTACGGCTATAGTGCGCGATGTGTCCCACCTTTTTACAGTAATTACAAGTCCGAGGCGCATTAGATACGTTCCCTCCACCCACCGACAGTGTAGACTGTGAAGGCTTCGTGTTTACATTTGTCAGGATTGCGTGCACTTGATCCGCAAGACTAGGGCTCACAGTGGGGTTTAAGATTGGCTCGAGATGGGGTTGAACATGACTCCTTGTGAAATATCGTGTCGGGTCACTGTATGGAAAGGTTGTCGGTGTCTTCACGTTAGGACTGCGCACGGGCATACCAAAGTCATGGTTCTGCAAGAAGTTTACTTTTCTAACGTCTGAATGATTACGAGCATCCTCTAGGTTAGCAAATTCCTCAGCCTCTTGCATGGTTCTTGGATTGCGCACTAGCACGAATCGCCCAATTTTTCCCTAAGTCCGACCAAGAACTGTGAGAGGAGGCGGTTTTCGAGCATAATTCCTGTCGCTTGTGAGTCTGGGTCTAGAAAAGCATCCCTTAGTTTTCGTCCCAATTCCCTGAGACGGGAAGAATACTCGTTCACGCTTTCCAAGGGTCGTTGCAAACAGCGTGTGAACATTCTTTCAACAGAGACCAGTGAAATGTTGGGAATGAAGCGCTTTTTCATTAGTTGAGAAAAAAGTTCATTAGACTCAATAACGTGAAAATTTGACTTAATGAATTCGGCAGCAGTACCGCTCAGACGCAGCCGTGCTACGCTTAAGGTCTGATTCTCACTCCACCCGCTAAGATGACTCACTAACTTAAGACTGTTCAAAAAATCCTCGATGCTTGTGTCCCCATCACCGTTAAAACTCGGAATTAAATGAATGTGATGTCCTGAAAATGTTTGTTGCATAGTTGGAGGGAAACAGGGGCGCTTTCTATCATATAAACAGCGGAAGTAAAATCAACTAGGTTCGTATTGTTTGGTGATAAATCACGCTCCCAAGGCAGAGATTCGCCAAAGCGCCCATACGTGCCCTTGCCACCGAAATCCATTATGAATTAAAGACAATACGGCTAGGAAAAAATTCATTCGCCATATGTTAGCAATATAACCGATTATCGTTAATAAAAAAATGGGGTTAGTTTCCTTTTGGCATTACGCGTAACTACTTCTTAAATCGAAATTCAATCAAACGAATGAAGCATGATGAACGGAACGGAAGTTGCATTTAAATAAGCCGCTCCAAGACTCCGCCACCCCACACCTGATACCAATATGTCGCGTGGACATAGTAGGGTTGGGTTCGTGGAATCAAAGAGGGGCTTTCATTGCTATACATTTATTGGACTTACTACACAAGGAGTCCGGCCCGGAAGGAAAGAGGAAGCGTAGAGACAACAGCGGAGAAAGCAAGGTTGACTTCTAAGGGGCTAACAGTTTGATTTCAAAGCCGGGGTGATGTCGCGGGGACATGATGCTAGTTCTGATGTTTCGGAAAAGCAAAGTAGATGGCAGTCTCAATACACAATGTCGCGGGGACATGATGCTTGGACAACTAGAAGGACTCATGCGAGCTAGTGTCCTTTTCGCCGAATCCGCGATAGGAAATTTGGTGAACAGTGGCTGGACACAGTCACCCACTACCGAGGTTAACCTACTCTCTCCACTTTCGCTAATGACACGGAATTCGGCGCCCGGTCTTTGTACCCGGGAATTCATATATAAACCCCGAGCCCCCCAACTTGATTGCCAGAATATAGGAGACATCAGACGAGAGCCTACTACTTTATTCGGATTTCATCTAGCAACTCTGCTTTTCCGGTGGTCCAGGTAAGGAGGAAGATACACCGTCGTGCCAACTCCTTCGGAGACTTCATGTCCACGAAGGGAATTACACAGCGTGGGAATAATCGTCCGCAAGGCAACGAACCTCCAGCTGTTTTGCCGGGGGTATCTAAGCTCTCGGCAAATTCATCATCAGGTGTTGAAGCCTTGGCTCTCAGCCCGTCGCAGTGCTTGGAGGAGACGAAGACCCGAAGCGGGACAACGGAGGCAACAGCAGACCTTGGCCCTTTACAGGGCCCTTTACAGGGCCCTTAGCAGAGCCCTGTAAAGGGCCAGGTGGTGAAGGACACCGCAGGCGGCGTCAAGCGAAAGAAGGCATCTGTAAGGAACCAGAAGCAAGAAGATTCCGCGGTTACGCGGATGCCGAATCTTCAAGGAGACGATAGGGCGGAGCGTGCGCTGAGCACAGAGGAGGGGGAAGACGACGGCGGATTTACCTTGGTTTCTTCCAAGAAGAAGAAAAGGAAACCGCTTCTGACGAACGACGCAGCCGTCCCGGAAGCCACACCTCTACCGGCACCGGCACCTAAGACGCTGCGACCACCGCCTATCGTCGTCTATGGGGTCACCGACGTCCAGGGACTGATTGACCAGCTGTCGGGCTACAAAGGTGATGCTTTCGGCTTGGAAGTTCGAAGAGCTTGAATCCGGATCATCACCTCCAACAGAGAGGGGCATGAAAAGGCACTCTCCTTGCTGCAGAAGAAGAAAATCCAACACCACTCGCAGCCCATTGAAAGGGTGCCAGGGATGAAGCTGTTCATCAAGGGTATCTCTCGGTGGATAGCAGTCGAAAAGGTATCCGAGGGACAGATCCCTCGGATACGAAATTCGTAGCGTACGTCGCCTTACGGTCACGGAGGACGGAAAAACGGTCCCCATTGATCGCCACGTAGCGAACGCGGTAAAGACTCCATCGGCCATCGCCCCCGGGGACATCCGCCAGCTCTGCCACCGCTACGTCACTGTGGAGCGTTACCGTGGAGACAGAGGTCCACTCCAGTGCAGCAACTGCATGCGGTTTGGACACATCGGCATAGCTTGCTGGTGTGCGAAACGCTGCATGCGCTGTGCAGGAGCACACGCAGTCAAGGAATGCTCCCGAGGAAGGGGAGATGATTCCATCTGTGCGAACTGCGGAGGACCTCATGCGGCCGTCTCTCTCCGGTGTCCCGCCTTTCAGGAGGCTGAGCGGCGACAACACGCCAACGCACGCAAGCCAGCACCAGGGAAGCAGGCGCCCAAAAAACCGGCAGCGGAACCGGGACAAAAACCATTCCGACAAGTCGATCACGCTACAACCTACGGAGCAATCCTGAAGGGCCCTTCTCAGGACAAGGTTCAGGCTCTCTCTGGAGGAGAGGGGAACATGGAGGTGGATATCACAGATCCACCTAAAGATGCTAAGGTGGTCCGAGAACCACCACCAGCGCCAGCCGTAGTAGAGGCCACCAAGGGGAACTTGTCACCCCCCGACAGCCTCCCTCCGAAGGAAGCGACCCTTCCTTTTTCTTCCGAAGGGAAGAAGAAGAAAAAGAAGCAGAAGGTGAAATCCCCGATCACCACCGAGAAAGAAGGAAAAGCCATTACGAAGCCAACCCAGAGGGCGCTTGGGAACACCCTCCGAACGGCAAGTGAAGAAGGCGAAAAACCAAGCCAGAAACAGGAAAAACGGAGAGAGGGGACATCAACTGATAAGTCTCCAGTTTCCGCAGAGTCCTCGCTGACACCAGACAGAGAGGACCAGGAATTATGGCAGACCATTGCCGTTATTGCATGCACCTTGAAGAAACTCGTCACCTCGACGCAGGGCAAACTTCTCCTCTCACTCCTGGAAGAGCTGGAGCGCAGCAGGATCGGAAATTTAACCAACCATGGCTGAACGACCCGTCCTGCTTGCGCAATGGAACGCCAACGGAATTCTTCGCCGACGCGAGGAATTACGGGCGTACCTCCAGGAGAAGGGAGCCATAGTCGTCGCTGTCAATGAGACGAACCTTCGGCCAACGGACGCCTGGAGGTTACCTGGCTGGACCATCTATAGGGCGGACAGGGATCCCAGGCGACAACGACTTAAAACATCAGGAGGTGCGGCCATCCTCGTCCACAGGTCCATCGAGCACCGAGCATGTAGAGAGATTTCTCACCCGCATGCGGAGTCTGTTTCGGTGGACGTACGGACAAGAGGAGGAGGGCTCCGGGTCTCATCTCTGTATTTCCCACCCGGGAAACCTTGGGATCCGGATCTCATCCAGTACCTTGCGGGGGACAGCGGACCATCGGTCATCTTGGGGGACCTGAATGCCAAGCATCCTACTTGGAATTCACGGTCCTCAAACCCGAGAGGAGAATCCCTGCGTCAGCTAGCAGATGCAAAAGGCCTAACCATCTTAGGACCGGCGATACCCACGCACGAACAAGGAGACGTTTTAGGCATTGCGATTGCTCACAATGTAAGGACGTCCCTGAGTTTGTACATATGCGTGGAACTGTCGTCGGACCACAACCCGATCATCCTGGCAGTGGGGAGCCGAATCCCAGTGCTGTCTTCCACCCGGCGATTGGATCTGTCGTCGGCCGACTGGAGCAGTTTCCGCAACGTCATCGCTGAGGAGCTGCCAAGAGAGCCACTGGAGCCGACTTCACCGGAGATGGCCGATCAAATGGTCAGCCACCTCACCTCTGCAATAGACGGTGCAATGAAGGCCTCGATACCGCTATAGGAACAACGAAACTCGTATCTTCGGGTTCCACTTCCAGCGGGGGTTAGAGGCCTCATTTCGCGGCAAAACAACGTGCGGCGCCAATGGCAGAAATATCGTACAGCGGATGTGAGAAGGCAGCTCTCAGAGCTCAACGCGTCGGTACAGGATGCCCTCCGGGAGGTCCGATCGGGCCACTGGGAGGCGCACCTGCTGGATGAGCTCCTATCGCAAGACGGCAACGAGGACCTGCCGTCGGTGTGGAAGATATGCCGGAGGCTGCGGGCCCCTCAAAGACTTGACCCGATTATTACCGACGGAGACAGAGAGGCACGATCTCCCATGGAGAAGGCGGAACTGCTCGCTGATCACTTGGTCTGCAGCTTTTCACCCAATCCTGGGAATCCCGCTTCTGCCGAGATTGAAGAAGAAATCGAGGCGTTTGAAAGACCCGGAGACGCCGATCTGAAAGACGCCTCGGAAATTCCAAGATTCGACGAGAAGGACGTCAAAGAATCAATACGTCACCTACGCACGAGGAAGGCCCCCGGAAGCGACAACATTCCCAATGTGGTCATTCGGGAGCTTCCAAAGGCGGCGGAGAGGTCCCTGACAAAATTCCTAAATGGCTGTGTCAGGATTTTCTACTTCCCGACCACTTGGAAAAGAGCGAGAATCATCTGCCTGCCGAAGTCGCAGAAATTGGAGGTGGGTCCCGGAGAATTCCGGCCTATCTCCTTGCTCGACGGCTTCGGTAAGATATTCGAGCGACTGCTGCAACGGCCGCTGACTGATTTCGTCCGGGAGAATGACATCCTCCCGGAGGAGCAGTTTGGTTTCCGTGCGCAGCCTTCCACAGTCCATCGGCTGGTGCGAGCGGCGGATTTCATCACGGACAGCTTCAACAGGAATAGGGCGGTTGCTGGGGCCATCTTCGAAGTCAGTAAGGCGTTCGATCGCGTCTGGCATCCGGCTCTCTTGTTGAAGATGAGACGACTCCATTTCCCACCTTTGATTGTTCGGATGGTTCACTCCTATTTGAGAGACAGGACATTCACCGTGCAATGGCTCGGGGCGAATTCAGGGGTGCGTCGGATCTCCGCCGGCGTGCCCCAGGGATCAGTCCTCGGACCAATGCTTTACAATATCTACTCCCACGACATTCCAACTCCACGTGGGAACCTCGAGATCCTGTCTCTCTATGCCGACGATACGGCCCTCCTGTGCTGCTCCTGGCAGAAGGTGACCGCGGTGCGAAGACTGAAGAGCGCTGTGGCGGATCTCCTTGAATGGTACCGCCGATGGCGCTTTGCTGTTAACGCACAGAAGACGAAGGCGATCATCTTCCATCCAGGAAATGGTCGGCCGCCAGGAGTGAACCTAACAGTGAATGGAGTCGCCCTACCGTGGGAATCCGAAGTTACCTACCTCGGAGTGCTGATGGACCGGAAACTCCTTAGGAACGCCCAAGCGCTTCGTGTAGTAAGCGCTGGTCCTGAGTATGGACAGGAAGCGTAGACTGTACCAAGCGTGCGTGCTGCCTGTCATCACGTACGCTGCTCCGGTACGGTCAGGAGTGTCGCGAACGAGTCTCGCTCAAATTCAGGTGGTGCAGAATTCTGCTCTTCGTGACATCATGGCACGCGGTGCTTACGCCCGCGTTTCCGAGATGCACGAGGACGGAAAGCTGGAAACCCTGGACGTCCTTCTGCCTAGAATATCTGGAAAATTCTTCATAAAAGCGGCAGAAGCGGAAGTAAAAGTAAATCTCCGGGTTGGCGACATAAGGGTCTGGCCATGGGACCGCTACAAGCGCCCCATAGCATGCCAAGACGAGCAAGACACCCTTCCGGCAAAGAAGAAGCCAAGGCTGCTCTGAGTGGGAATAAATCCAACGACTGAAAGCGCTGAAGAATTCTTCCCGCCTTAGTAGTCTTGGAGGCTGGAAAGGCGCAGTGTAAGGGCTACGCAAGAGCCCTTGCAAGAAACTGCTCTATAAGCAAAGCAGAGCAGTGACTGAAGACACTAAAGGTTGTGGAAATCTCTTACGGAGGCCGAACCTGCTGTTGTCTCTACGCTTCCTCTTTCCTTCCGGGCTGGACTCCTTGTGTAGTAAGTCCAATAAATGTATTGCAATGAAAGCCCCTCTTTGATTCCACGAACCCAACCCTACTATTTCCACGCAACAAATGGAGTTAAGTCCATGAGGAGTAATTTCCGGGAATATGTGGAATGGGCAAAGTGACAGGCAAGAGACGCTGTTCAACGCTTCTGAATCCAACGATGATGTATTATGGTTTTTTAAAATGCAATGGAGGGAGTTGGCAGAGGTATTTGCTTTGTCGCAGTCATTGTATAGTGCTCTCCCATCATGTGGTATTGGCGCGATGGGTACCTTTTTCCTTCGCAGACAGTGGGATAGGGTCCATACCGAATTGTCGTTATGTGAGAGTGAACTTATTTTCTCTTGCCAAGTCTTTTCCCAGTATGTTCTACTTTTGTATGTTACAAATTTTTGAAGTGCACAGAAGCCGATTTTATCTTGACGCATATGAGTGCGTTGACATGAGTGCTCTGGCCTTGTTTCTAAGTGAAATTAAGTGCAAAATATCCGTAGGTAGTGTGGCACCAGCGATGGAGGCCGGAGAAGGAGGGTAGCAAGAGCGATGAATGATTTTGGTTAAGGTGCTTGTAAAATCTTGAGCCGCTGTCCCAATGCTGTCTGGAGTGCTAGCAGGAGATGGGACAAGGTTAATGGCCAAGCAGTTTTCTTTAAATAGTTTCCAGTTAACTCTTCTAGTTGGTTCTGGTTGTATGAAGGAGCAACAAGCCACTGCAACAAGCCACTCAAGAATGGCAGTTACCCCAAGATCAAAGTCAGGCAAGACCCGGAACGCCAGCCCCCGACGAGCTTACCTTTGCGGCCCTCCGCCAGCCGGGTCCACCCACGTGGATCGCCCCGCCGGCGGACGATCAGGGGGTGATGCAACTCTGCCATCAGGTAAAGGCAGCACGGGGCTCTCAGCGTTTAACTAAACGCGACCTTCATGACTTGGACGCGATGTTAGAATTGGCGGCTGACTGGCCGACGTTGCCTGAGACGAGCCGGCACATCATTTATAATCGTATCAGGGTCCTCGCCATCGTCCAGGCCCATGGGTGGGAGGCGGCAATGCGTTTAACGGACACAACGGGAAACGCATTACTCCGGCTGCCAGCCAACGCTATCCCACAGCCCCCTCCCACCATCATCGTCCAAACACCCCAGCAGTGGTACGCCGGAGAACCAACCCAACAACAGGCACGCCCGAGAAATGCAGGAGGACAGCCGCAGCAGCCCTTTCGCGGCCGTGGTCGCCGAGGCGGCGGCCGTGGGTCCTCCGCCAGATACAACAATTGAAAGCGTGCACGTGCCCCAGCCGACACCCGCTGCGGTTGAGGGCAGCCCTAACGGCCACAAGCCGACACTGCAGCAGCTGGGAGAATTCCTGCTCTGTCGTGACAGCGCGGAACCGGACAATCCAGACGAGTGGCAAACGGACTCCGAATCGGTGAGTGACGCCACAGATTCCCCAAGCGAACCAGGATCCGAACAGGAAAACCCACAGTGCAGTGACAGTGACAGTGATAATAACGACGATATAGAACCCAGCGCATGGCGGATTCCCGGACCGTTGGGAACGGCGGACGCCCCGGAACCCGTCGACCCCATTACTTACGACCCGGAGGAGGCGGTGCAATCCGGCGATGACCCGGATGCCCCCGAGGATGCGCAAGAGCCAGAGGACGTGGCAGAGGAGGACGATTACTTCCCCTAGGCGGGGAAATTTTACTACCAATGCCAATCCACCCGGGACACCATTTGGTATGGCGCCAATCTGCCCATGCTGGAGCAGGCACCACATGTATTCATCCCAACATGTCCAACGGTATTAATCGATCAATATATACACAAGTTAGACAATCGAGGCATCCTGACCATAGGACGGGCAACCAATGCGTTCCCCTAATTGCCATCCCGAAGGCGGGAGGCGGCGTCAGGGTAATCCAGGATCTATCGGCTTGGACGAGGTTCATCCGCACACCACGGTTCACATTAAAATCCGCGGCACAAGCCCTAGGGTCAATCCCCCCAGGTTCCCTTCTAATTAAGATTGACCTAAAAGATGCCTTTTGGCAAGTGCCGATCGAGCCGTCGCATCGGCATAAGTTTATCACCGGGGCACGACATATACTTGGACACGCCTGCCAATGGGCCACGCGCTAGCGCCTGCAATCATGCAGAGGTGGGCGCGGGCGGTGATAAACGAAGTCCATCGGAAATTCAAAATAGTTATGATTGCATATTTAGACGACTGGTTGCTGTTGTTTGACGACTCTACGGAACACTTGATCCTAGAGGTGGTAGACTTCCTAAGCCAGGAACTACAAATTCAAATTAACGATAAGAAAAGCCGCTTGGTCCCGGCAACCAGAATCAAATACCTGGGAGTTAAAATAGATACAATAGCCATGACCCTCAGTCTTACCAGATACTCCCTGTGTAGAATCGCGTATATTATTAAAGTAATCAAGCGCATTAGAAACCGCGACATCCCGAAAGCAGCGGGATTCATTTCATGGTGTGTTTATGTCCTCCGACTTCCGTTGTTCCTGATTACCCAGACGGCGCAACGCTACACCACCTGGTTGGCCCGCTTATGGGATGACGGAGTCCGGCACGCACCAAGGGAATTTACAAATTTCCACTACGTCATGGATGTATACGCCGATGCCACACCATGGCAGACGGCGTGGACCATCCCCATGCTCCGGACGACTGAGATTTGGGCGCTAGAGCAAGAGCGGCCCATATTGGAAGCGGAGGGGCTAGCGGCCTTGATGGCAGCACACCACGCCATCAGTGTCACGGAACCGGATACACTAATAAATGTTTACACAGATAATATGGCAGTTATGTATTCTTTATTCAAAGTCAGGGGGGTCCTGTTGACCTACCCTGATGTTGTAAGATTATTTATGCTATTAATAAAGGATTTGTCACGCAATGTGACCTGGAGGTACATCCCCTCGGACCAGAATCCGGCCGACCGTCCGTCTCGGACCGTGCTACCTCCCTATGCCCGCTCGGCCTCGGATTCGGGGTCCGGGCTGGTATATAGGTGGGATGAAGCCTGTAACGGACAGTCGATCGAGATTTCGAGGTCAGGGCGGACGTATCTCCAGATCTCCCAACCGGCAAATCTAGGGAAAGTACCGTCATACGGTAATTTCCCTAGATTTGCACTCAATGTATCGTGAGGATAAACTTCTCCATCGATAATGAAAGTTATGTTGCATTGCCCTACTGTGGCGAGCGCGTGGCCGGAGGCACTTCTCACAGGGGAGGAATAGTCGTCAATTTTTAGGCTTTCAAAAGGGAAACTTGTACTCTGCATAATACTCACAGCGGCACAGGTATCCACTAAAAAGGAATACACTCTACCTAGTACTGTAACCGAGACCGTTAAGCCGACTTCTGGTGCTACGACGAGCACTAATTCGTCCCCGACCTGCCGGCCGGGGTGGCCGCGTTTCCCTGATCTCGCTTTTGGGTGGGGGTTGGACAATCTATCGGGCGATGGCCCGCTTGCTTGCACACGCCGAAAATCATCAGAGGGCAATCTTTACTGACATGGCTCCCTTCCCCACAGTTATAACATGCGCGGGGTTTTGTACGGCTATAGTGCGCGATGTGTCCCACCTTTTTACAGTAAATACAAGTCCGAGGCGCATTAGATACGTTCCCTCCACCCACCGACAGTGTAGACTGTGAAGGCTTCGTGTTTACATTTGTCAGGATTGCGTGCACTTGATCCGAAAAGACTAGGGCTCACAGTGGGGTTTAAGATTGGCTCGAGATGGGGTTGAACATGACTCCTTGTAAAATATCGTGTCGGGTCACTGTACGGAAAGTTTGTCGGTGTCTTCACGTTAGGACTGCGCACGGGCATACCAAAGTCATGGTTCTGCAAGAAGTTTACTTTTCTAACGTCTGAGTGATTACGAGCATCCTCTAGGTTAGAAAAATTCCTCAGCCTCTTGCATGGTTCTTGGATTGCGCACTAGCACGAATCGCCCAATTTTTCCCTAAGTCCGACCAAGAACTGTGAGAGGAGGCGGTTTTCGAGCATAATTCCTGTCGCTTGTGAGTCTGGGTCTAGAAAAGCATCTCTTAGTTTTCGTCCCAATTCCCTGAGACGGGAAGAATACTCGTTCACGCTTTCCAAGGGTCGTTGGAAACAGCGTGTGAACATTCTTTCAACAGAGACCAGTGAAATTTTGGGAATGAAGCGCTTTTTCATTAGTTAAGAAAAAAGATCATAAGACTGAATAACGTGAGGATTTGACTTAATGAATTCGGCAGCAGTACCGCTCAGACGCAGCCGTGCTACGCTTAAGGTCTGATTCTCACTCCACCCGCTAAGATGACTCACTAACTTAAGACTGTTCAAAAAATCCTCGATGCTTGTGTCCCCATCACCGTTAAAACTCGGAATTAAATGAATGTGATGTCCTGAAAATGTTTGTTGCATAGTTGGAGGGAAACAGGGGCGCTTTCTATCATATAAACAGCGGAAGTAAAATCAACTAGGTTCGTATTGTTTGGTGATAAATCACGCTCCCAAGGCAGAGATTTGCCAAAGCGCCCATACGTGCCCTTGCCACCGAAATCCATTATGAATTAAAGACAATACGGCTAGGAAAAAATTCATTCGCCATATGTTAGCAATATAACCGATTATCGTTAATAAAAAAATGGGGTTAGTTTCCTTTTGGCATTACGCGTAACTACTTCTTAAATCGAAATTCAATCAAACGAATGAAGCATGATGAACGGAACGGAAGTTGCATTTAAATAAGCCGCTCCAAGACTCCGCCACCCCACACCTGACACCAATATGTCGCGTGGACATAGTAGGGTTGGGTTCGTGGAATCAAAGAGGGGCTTTCATTGCTATACATTTATTGGACTTACTACACAAGGAGTCCGGCCCGGAAGGAAAGAGGAAGCGTAGAGACAACAGCGGAGAAAGCAAGGTTGACTTCTAAGGGGCTAACAGTTTGATTTCAAAGCCGGGGTGATGTCGCGGGGACATGATGCTAGTTCTGATGTTTCGGAAAAGCCAAGTAGATGGCAGTCTCAATACACAATGTCGCGGGGACATGATGCTTGGACAACTAGAAGGACTCATGCGAGCTAGTGTCCTTTTCGCCGAATCCACGATAGCAAATTTGGTGAACAGTGGCTGGACACAGTCACCCACTACCGACGTTAACCTACTCTCTCCCCTTTCGCTAATGACACGGAATTCGGCGCCCGGTCTTTGTACCTGGGAATTCATATATAAACCCCGAGCCCCCCAACTTGATTGCCAGAATATAGGAGACATCAGACGAGAGCCTACTACTTTATTCGGATTTCATCTAGCAACTCTGCTTTTCCGGTGGTCCAGGTAAGGAGGAAGATACACCGTCGTGCCAACTCCTTCGGAGACTTCATGTCCACGAAGGGAATTACACAGCGTGGGAATAATCGTCCGCAAGGCAACGAACCTCCAGCTGTTTTGCCGGGGGTATCTAAGGCTTCGGCAAATTCATCATCAGGTGTTGAAGCCTTGGCTCTCAGCCCGTCGCAGTGCTTGGAGGAGACGAAGACCCGAAGCGGGACAACGGAGGCAACAGCAGACCTTGGCCCTTTACAGGGCTAGGTGGTGAAGGACACCGCAGGTGGCGTCAAGCGAAAGAAGGCATCTGTAAGACACCAGAAGCAAGAAGATTCCGCGGTTACGCGGATGCCGAATCTTCAAGGAGACGATAGGGCGGAGCGTGCGCTGAGCACAGAGGAGGGGGAAGGCGACGGCGGATTTACCTTGGTTTCTTCCAAGAGGAAGAAAAGGAAACCGCTTCTGACGAACGACGCAGCCGTCCCGGAAGCCACACCTCTACTGGCACCGGCATCTAAGACGCTGCGACCACCGCCTATCGTCGTCTATTGGGTCACCGACGTCCAGGGACTGATTGACCAGCTGTCGGGCTACAAAAGTGATGCTTTCGGCTTGGAAGTTCGAAGAGCTTGAATCCGGATCATCACCTCCAACAGAGAGGGGCATGAAAAGGCACTCTCCTAGCTGCAGAGGAAGAAAATCCAACACCACTCGCAGCCCATTGAAAGGGTGCCAGGGATGAAGCTGTTCATCAAGGGTATCTCTCGGTGGATAGCAGTCGAAAAGGTATCCGAGGGACAGATCCCTCGGATACGAAATTCGTAGCGTACGTCGCCTTACGGTCACGGAGGACGGAAAAACGGTTCCCATTGATCGCCACGTAGCGAACGCGGTAAAGACTCCATCGGCCATCGCCCCCGGGGACATCCGCCAGCTCTGCCACCGCTACGTCACTGTGGAGCGTTACCGTGGAGACAGAGGTCCACTCCAGTGCAGCAACTGCATGCGGTTTGGACACATCGGCATAGCTTGCTGGTGTGCGAAACGCTGCATGCGCTGTGCAGGAGCACACGCAGTCAAGGAATGCTCCCGAGGAAGGGGAGATGATGCCATCTGTGCGAACTGCGGAGGACCTCATGCGGCCGTCTCTCGCCGGTGTCCCGCCTTTCAGGAGGCTGAGCGGCGACAACACGCCAACGCACGCAAGCCAGAACCAGGGAAGCAGGCGCCCAAGAAACCGGCAGCGGAACCGGGACAAAAACCATTCCGACAAGTCGATCACGCTACAACCTACGGAACAATCCTGAAGGGCCCTTCTCAGGACAAGGTTCAGGCTCTCTCCGGAGGAGAGGGGAACATGGAGGTGGATATCACAGATCCACCCAAGGATGCTAAGGCGGTCCGAGAACCACCACCAGCGCCAGCCGTAGTAGAGGCCACCAAGGGGAACTTGTCACCCCCCGACAGCCTCCCTCCGAAGTAAGCGACCCATCCTTTTTCTTCCGAAAGGAAGAAGAAGAAAAAGAAGCAGAAGGTGAAATCCCCGATCACCACCGAGAAAGAAGGAAAAGCCATTACGAAGCCAACCCAGAGGGCGCTTGGGAACACCCTCCGAACGGCAAGTGAAGAAGGCGAAAAACCAAGCCAGAAACAGGAAAAACGGAGAGAGGGGACATCAACTGATAAGTCTCCAGTTTCCGCAGAGTCCTCGCTGACACCAGACAGAGAGGACCAGGAATTATTGCAGACCATTGCCGTTATTGCATGCACCTTGAAGAAACTCGTCACCTCGACGCAGGGCTAACTTCTCCTCTCACTCCTGGAAGAGCTGGTGCGCAGCAGGATCGGAAATTTAACCAACCATGGCTGAACGACCCGTCCTGCTTGCGAAATGGAACGCCAACGGAATTCTTCGCCGGCGCGAGGAATTACGGGCGTTCCTCCAGGAGAAGGGAGCCATAGTCGTCGCTGTCAATGAAACGAACCTTCGGCTAACGGACGCCTGGAGGTTACCTGGCTGGACCATCTATAGGGCGGACAGGGATCCCAGGCGACAACGACTTAAAACATCAGGAGGTGCGGCCATCCTCGTCCACAGGTCCATCGAGCACCGAGCATGTAGAGAGATTTCTCACCCGCATGCGGAGTCTGTTTCGGTGGACGTACGGACAAGAGGAGGAGGGCTCCGGGTCTCATCTCTGTATTTCCCACCCGGGAAACCTTGGGATCCGGATCTCATCCAGTACCTTGCGGGGGACAGCGGACCATCGGTCATCTTGGATGACCTGAATGCCAAGCATCCTACTTGGAATTCACCGTCCTCGAACCCGAGAGGAGAATCCCTGCGTCAGCTAGCAGATGCAAAAGGCCTAACCATCATAGGACCGGCGATACCCACGCACGAACAAGGAGACGTTTTAGGCATTGCGATTGCTCACAATGTAAGGACGTCCCTGAGTTTGTACACATGCGTGGAACTGTCGTCGGACCACAACCCGATCATCCTGGCAGTGGGGAGCCGAATCCCAGTGCTGTCTTCCACCCGGCGATTGGATCTGTCGTCGGCCGACTGGAGCAGTTTCCGCAACGTCATCGCTGAGGAGCTGCCAAGAGAGCCACTGGAGCCGACTTCACCGGAGATGGCCGATCAAATGGTCAGCCACCTCACCTCTGCAATAGACGGCGCAATGAAGGCCTCGATACCGCTATAGGAACAACGAAACTCGTATCTTCGGGTTCCACTTCCAGCGGGGGTTAGAGGCCTCATTTCGCGGCAAAACAACGTGCGGCGCCAATGGTAGAAATATCGTACAGCGGATGTGAGAAGGCAGCTCTCAGAGCTCAACGCGTCGGTACAGGATGCCCTCCGGGAGGTCCGATCGGGCCACTGGGAGGCGCACCTGCTGGATGAGCTCCTATCGGAAGACGGCAACGAGGACCTGCCGTCGGTGTGGAAGATATGCCGGAGGCTGCGGGCCCCTCAAAGACTTGACCCGATTATTACCGACGGAGACAGAGAGGCACGATCTCCCATGGAGAAGGCGGAACTGCTCGCTGATCACTTGGTCTGCAGCTTTTCAACCAATCCTGGGATTCCCGCTTCTGCCGAGATTGAAGAAGAAATCGAGGCGTTTGAAAGAGCCGGAGACGCCGATCTGAAAGACGCCTCGGAAATTCCAAGATTCGACGAGAAGGACGTCAAAGAATCAATACGTCACCTACGCACGAGGAAGGCCCCTGGAAGCGACAACATTCCCAATGTGGTCATTCGGGAGCTTCCAAAGGCGGCGGAGAGGTCCCTGACAAAATTCCTAAATGGCTGTGTCAGGATTTTCTACTTCCCGACCACTTGGAAAAGAGCGAGAATCATCTGCCTGCCGAAGTCGCAGAAATTGGAGGTGGGTCCCGGAGAATTCCGGCCTATCTCCTTGCTCGACGGCTTCGGTAAGATATTCGAGCGACTGCTGCAACGGCCGCTGACTGATTTCGTCCGGGAGAATGACATCCTCCCGGAGGAGCAGTTTGGTTTCCGTGCGTAGCCTTCCACAGTCCATCGGCTGGTGCGAGCGGCGGATTTCATCACGGACAGCTTCAACAGGAATAGGGCGGTTGCTGGGGCCATCTTCGACGTCAGTAAGGCGTTCGATCGCGTCTGGCATCCGGCTCTCTTGTTGAAGATGAGACGACTCCATTTCCCACCTTTGATTGTTCGGATGGTTCATTCCTATTTGAGAGACAGGACATTCACCGTGGAATGGCTCGGGGCGAATTCAGGGGTGCGTCGGATCTCCGCCGGCGTGCCCCAGGGATCAGTCCTCGGACCAATGCTTTACAATATCTACTCCCACGACATTCCAACTCCACGTGGGAACCTCGAGATCCTGTCTCTCTATGCCGACGATACGGCCCTCCTGTGCTGCTCCTGGCAGAAGGTGACCGCGGTGCGAAGACTGAAGAGCGCTGGGGCGGATCTCCTTGAATGATACCGCCGATGGCGCTTTGCTGTTAACGCACAGAAGACGAAGGCGATCATCTTCCATCCAGGAAATGGTCGGCCGCCAGGAGTGAACCTAACAGTGAATGGAGTCGCCCTACCGTGGGAATCCGAAGTTACCTACCTCGGAGTGCTGATGGATCGGAAACTCCTTAGGAACGCCCAAGCGCTTCGTGTAGTAAGCGCTGGTCCTGAGTATGGACAGGAAGCGTAGACTGTACCAAGCGTGCGTGCTGCCTGTCATCACGTACGCTGCTCCGGTACGGTCAGGAGTGTCGCGAACGAGTCTCGCTCAATTCAGGTGGTGCAGAATTCTGCTCTTCGTGACATCATGGCACGCGGTGCTTACGCCCGCGTTTCCGAGATGCACGAGGACGGAAAGCTGGAAACCCTGGACGTCCTTCTGCCTAGAATATCTGGAAAATTCTTCATAAAAGCGGCAGAAGCGGAAGTAAAAGTAAATCTCCGGGTTGGCGACATAAGGGTCTGGCCATGGGACCGCTACAAGCGCCCCATAGCATGCCAAGACGAGCAAGACACCCTTCCGGCAAAGTAGAAGCCAAGGCTGCTCTGAGTGGGAATAAATCCAACGACTGAAAACGCTGAAGAATTCTTCCCGCCTTAGTAGTCTTGGAGGCTGGAAAGGCGCAGTGTAAGGGCTACGCAAGAGCCCTTGCAAGAAACTGCTCTATAATCAAAGCAGAGCAGTGACTGAAGACACTAAAGGTTGTGGAAATCTCTTACGGAGGCCGAACCTGCTGTTGTCTCTACGCTTCCTCTTTCCTTCCGGGCTGGACTCCTTGTGTAGTAAGTCCAATAAATGTATTGCAATGAAAGCCCCTCTTTGATTCCACGAACCCAACCCTACTATTTCCACGCAACAAATGGAGTTAAGTCCATGAGGAGTAATTTCCGGGAATATGTGGAATGGGCAAAGTGACAGGCAAGAGACCCTTTTCAACGCTTCTGAATCCAACGATGATGTATTATGGTTTTTTAAAATGCAATGGAGGGAGTTGGCAGAGGTATTTGCTTTGTCGCAGTCATTGTATAGTGCTCTCCCATCATGTGGTATTGGCGGGATGGGTACCTTTTTCCTTCGCAGACAGTGGGCTAGGCTCCATACCGAATTGTCGTTATGTGAGAGTGAACTTATTTTCTCTTGCCAAGTTTTTTCCCAGTATGTTCTACTTTTGTATGTTACAAAATTTTGAAGTGCACAGAAGCCGATTTTATCTTGGCGGATATGAGTGCGTTGCCATGGGGGCTATGGCCTTGTTTCTAAGTGAAATTAAGTGCAAAATATCCGTAGGTAGTGTGGCACCAGCGATGGAGGCCGGAGAAGGAGGGTAGCAAGAGCGATGAATGATTTTGGTTAAGGTGCTTGTAAAATCTTGAGCCGCTGTCCCAATGCTGTCTGGAGTGCTAGCAGGAGATGGGACAAGGTTAATGGCCAAGCAGTTTTCTTTAAATAGTTTCCAGTTAACTCTTCTAGTTGGTTCTGGTTGTATGACGGAGCAACAAGCCACTGCAACAAGCCACTCAAGAATAGCGGTTACCCCAAGATCAAAGTCAGGCAAGACCCGGAACGCCAGCCCCCGACGAGCTTACCTTTGCGGCCCTCCGCCAGCCGGGTCCACCCACGTGGATCGCCCCGCCGGCGGACGATCAGGGGGTGATGCAACTCTGCCATCAGGTAAAGGCAGCACGGGGCTCTCAGCGTTTAACTAAACGCGACCTTCATGACTTGGACGCGATGTTAGATTTGGCGGCTGACTGGCCGACGTTGCCTGAGACGAGCCGGCACATCATTTATAATCGTATCAGGGTCCTCGCCATCGTCCAGGCCCATGGGTGGGAGGCGGCAATGCGTTTAACGGACACAACGGGAAACGCATTACTCCGGCTGCCAGCCAACGCTATCCCACCGCCGCCTCCCACCATCATCGTCCAAACACCCCAGCAGTCGTACGCCGGAGAACCAACCCAACAACAGGCACGCCCGAGAAATGCAGGAGGACAGCCGCAGCAGCCCTTTCGCGGCCGTGGTCGCCGAGGCGGCGGCCGTGGGTCCTCCGCCAGATACAACAATTGAAAGCGTGCACGTGCCCCAGCCGACACCACCTGCGGTTGAGGGCAGCCCTAACGGCCACAAGCCGACACTGCAGCAGCTGGGAGAATTCCTGCTCTTTCGTGACATCGCGGAACAGGACAATCCAGACGAGTGGCAAACGGACTCCGAATCGGTGAGTGACGCCACAGATTCCCCAAGCGAACCAGGATCCGAACAGGAAAATCCACAGTGCAGTGACAGTGACAGTGATAATAAGGACGATATAGAACCCAGCGCATGGCGGATTCCCGGACCGTTGGGAACGGCGGACGCCCCTAAACCCGTCGACCCCATTACTTACGACCCGGAGGAGGAAGTGCAGCCCGGCGATGACCCGGATTCCCCCGAGGATGCGCAGGAGCCAGAGGACGTGGCAGAGGAGGACGATTACTTCCCCACGGCGGGGAATTTTACTACCAATGCCAATCCATCCGGGACACCATTTGGTATGGCGCCAATCTGGCCATGCCGGAGCAGGCACCACATGTATTCATCCCAACACGTCCAACGGTATTAATCGATCAATATATACACAAGTTACTCAATCGAGGCATCCTGACCATAGGACGGGCAACCAATGCGTTCCCCTAATTGCCATCCCGATGGCGGGAGGCGGCGTCAGGGTAATCCAGGATCTATCGGCTTGGACGAGGTTCATCCGCACACCACGGATCACATTAAAATCCGCGGCCCAAGCCCTAGAGTCAATCCCCCCAGGTTCCCTTCTAATTAAGATTGACCTAAAAGATGCCTTTTGGCAAGTGCCGATCGAGCCGTCGCATCGGCATAATTACGGAGTTTATCACAGGGGCACGACATATACTTGGACACGCCTGCCAATGGGCCACGCGCTAGCGCCTGCAATCATGCAGAGGTGGGCGCGGGCGGTGATAAAGTAAGTCCATCGGAAATTCAAAATAGTTATGATTGCATATTTAGACGACTGGTTGCTGTTGTTTGACGACTCTACGGAACACTTGATCCTAGAAGTGGTAGACTTCCTACGCCAGGAACTACAAATTCAAATTAACGATAAGAAAAGCCGCTTGGTCCCGGCAACCAGAATCAAATACCTGGGAGTTAAAATAGATACAATAACCATGACCCTCAGTCTTACCAGATACTCCATGCGTAGAATCGCGTATATTATTAAAGTAATCAAGCGCATTAGAAACCGCGACATCCCGAAAGCAGCGGGATTCATTTCATGGTGTGTTTATGTCCTCCGACTCCCGTTGTTCCTGATTACCCAGACGGCGCAACGCTACACCACCTGGTTGGCCCGCTTATGGGATGACGGAGTCTGGCACGCACCAAGGGAATTTACAAATTTCCACTACGTCATGGATGTATACGCCGATGCCACACCATGGCAGACGGCGTGGACCATCCCCATGCTCCGGACGACTGAGATTTGGGCGCTAGGGCAAGAGCGGCCCATATTGGAAGCGGAGGGGCTGGCGGCCTTGATGGCAGCACACCACGCCATCAGTGTCACGGAACCGGATACACTAATAAATGTTTACACAGATAATATGGCAGTTATGTATTCTTTAATCAAAGTCAGGGGGGTCCTGTTGACCTACCCTGATGTTGTAAGATTATTTATGCTCTTAATAAAGGATTTGTCACGCAATGTGACCGGGAGGTACATCCCCTCGGACCAGAATCCGGTCGACCGTCCGTCTCGGACCGTGTTAGTCCCTATGCCCGCTCGGCCTCGGATTCGGGGTCCGGGCTGGTATATAGGTGGGATGAAGCCTTTAACGGACAGTCGATCGAGATTTCGAGGTCAGGGCGGACGTATCTCCAGATCTCCCAACCGGCAAATCTAGGGAAAGTACCGTCATACGGTACTTTCCCTAGATTTGCACTCAATGTATCGTGAGGATAAACTTCTCCATCGATAATGAAAGTTATGTTGCATTGCCCTACTGTGGCGAGCGCATGGCCGGAG
This sequence comes from Hetaerina americana, assembly GCF_022747635.1. NCBI lineage: Eukaryota > Metazoa > Arthropoda > Insecta > Odonata > Calopterygidae > Hetaerina > Hetaerina americana. Next base: position 52,919 of record NW_027286826.1, read on the forward strand.
GCACTTCTCACAGGGGAGGAATAGTCGTCAATTTTTAGGCTTTCAAAAGGGAAACTTGTACTCTGCATAATACTCACAGCGGCACAGGTATCCACTAAAAAGGAATACACTCTACCTAGTACTGTAACCGAGACCGTTAAGCCGACTTCTGGTGCTACGACGAGCACTAATTCGTCCCCGACCTGCCGGCCGGGGTGGCCGCGTTTCCCTGATCTCGCTTTTGGGTGGGGGTTGGACAATCTATCGGGCGATGGCCCGCTTGCTTGCACACGCCGAAAATCATCAGAGGGCAATCTTTACTGACATGGCTCCCTTCCCCACAGTTATAACATGCGCGGGGTTTTGTACGGCTATAGTGCGCGATGTGTCCCACCTTTTTACAGTAATTACAAGTCCGAGGCGCATTAGATACGTTCCCTCCACCCACCGACAGTGTAGACTGTGAAGGCTTCGTGTTTACATTTGTCAGGATTGCGTGCACTTGATCCGCAAGACTAGGGCTCACAGTGGGGTTTAAGATTGGCTCGAGATGGGGTTGAACATGACTCCTTGTGAAATATCGTGTCGGGTCACTGTACGGAAAGTTTGTCGGTGTCTTCACGTTAGAACTGCGCACGGGCATACCAAAGTCATGGTTCTGCAAGAAGTTTACTTTTCTAACGTCTGAGTGATTACGAGCATCCTCTAGGTTAGCAAATTCCTCAGCCTCTTGCATGGTTCTTGGATTGCGCACTAGCACGAATCGCATAATTTTTCTTTAAGTCCGACCAAGAACTGTGAGAGGAGGCGGTTTTCGAGCATAATTCCTGTCGCTTGTGAGTCTGGGTCTAGAAAAGCATCTCTTAGTTTTCGTCCCAATTCCCTGAGACGGGAAGAATACTCGTTCACGCTTTCCAAGGGTCGTTGCAAACAGCGTGTGAACATTCTTTCAACAGAGACCAGTGAAATTTTGGGAATGAAGCGCTTTTTCATTAGTTAAGAAAAAAGTTCATAAGACTGAATAACGTGAGGATTTGACTTAATGAATTCGGCAGCAGTACCGCTCAGACGCAGCCGTGCTACGCTTAAGGTCTGATTCTCACTCCACCCGCTAAGATGACTCACTAACTTAAGACTGTTCAAAAAATCCTCGATGCTTGTGTCCCCATCACCGTTAAAACTCGGAATTAAATGAATGTGATGTCCTGAAAATGTTTGTTGCATAGTTGGAGGGAAACAGGGGCGCTTTCTATCATATAAACAGTGGAAGTAAAATCAATTAAGTTCGTATTGTTTGGTGATAAATCACGCTCCCAAGGCAGAGATTCGCCAAAGCGCCCATACGTGCCCTTGCCACCGAAATCCATTATGAATTAAAGACAATACGGCTAGGAAAAAATTCATGCGCCATATGTTAGCAATATAACCGATTATCGTTAATAAAAAAATGGGGTTAGTTTCCTTTTGGCATTACGCGTAACTACTTCTTAAATCGAAATTCAATCAAACGAATGAAGCATGATGAACGGAACGGAAGTTGCATTTAAATAAGCCGCTCCAAGACTCCGCCACCCCACACCTGACACCAATATGTCGCGTGGACATAGTAGGGTTGGGTTCGTGGAATCAAAGAGGGGCTTTCATTGCTATACATTTATTGGACTTACTACACAAGGAGTCCGGCCCGGAAGGAAAGAGGAAGCGTAGAGACAACAGCGGAGAAAGCAAGGTTGACTTCTAAGGGGCTAACCGTTTGATTTCAAAGTCGGGGTGATGTCGCGGGGACATGATGCTAGTTCTGATGTTTCGGAAAAGCCAAGTAGATGGCAGTCTCAATACACAATGTCGCGGGGACATGATGCTTGGACAACTAGAAGGACTCATGCGAGCTTGTGTCCTTTTCGCCGAATCCGCGATAGCAAATTTGGTGAACAGTGGCTGGACACAGTCACCCACTACCGAGGTTAACCTGCTCTCTCCCCTTTCGCTAATGACACGGAATTCGGCGCCCGGTCTTTGTACCCGGGAATTCATATATAAACCCCGAGCCCCCCAACTTGATTGCCAGAATATAGGAGACATCAGACGAGAGCCTACTACTTTATTCGGATTTCATCTAGCAACTCTGCTTTTCCGGTGGTCCAGGTAAGGAGGAAGATACACCGTCGTGCCAACTCCTTCGGAGACTTCATGTCCACGAAGGGAATTATACAGCGTGGGAATAATCGTCCGCAAGGCAACGAACCTCCAGCTGTTTTGCCGGGGGTATCTAAGCCTTCGGCAAATTCATCATCAGGTGTTGAAGCCTTGGCTCTCAGCCCGTCGCAGTGCTTGGAGGAGACGAAGACCCGAAGCGGGACAACGGAGGCAACAGCAGACCTTGGCCCTTTTCAGGGCCAGGTGGTGAAGGACACCGCAGGCGGCGTCAAGCGAAAGAAGGCATCTGTAAGGAACCAGAAGGAAGAAGATTCCGCGGTTACGCGGATGCCGAATCTTCAAGGAGACGATAGGGCGGAGCGTGCGCTGAGCACAGAGGAGGGGGAAGGCGACGGCGGATTTACCTTGGTTTCTTCCAAGAGGAAGAAAAGGAAACCGCTTCTGACGAACGACGCAGCCGTCCCGGAAGCCACACCTCTACCGGCACCGGCACCTAAGACGCTGCGACCACCGACTATCGTCGTCTATGGGGTCACCGACGTCCAGGGACTGATTGACCAGCTGTCGGGCTACAAAGGTGATGCTTTCGGCTTGGAAGTTCGAAGAGCTTGAATCCGGATCATCACCTCCAACAGAGAGGGGCATGAAAAGGCACTCTCCTTGCTGCAGAGGAAGAAAATCCAACACCACTCGCAGCCCATTGAAAGGGTGCCAGGGATGAAGCTGTTCATCAAGGGTATCTCTCGATGGATAGCAGTCGAAAAGGTATCCGAAGGACAGATCCCTCGGATACGAAATTCGTAGCGTACGTCGCCTTACGGTCACGGAGGACGGAAAACCGGTCCCCATTGATCGCTACATAGCGAACGCGGTAAACACTCCATCGGCCATCTCCCCCGGGGACATCCGCCAGCTCTGCCACCGCTACGTCACTGTGGAGCGTTACCGTGGAGACAGAGGTCCACTCCAGTGCAGCAACTGCATGCGGTTTGGACACATCGGCATAGCTTGCTGGTATGCGAAACGCTGCATGCGCTGTGCAGGAGCACACGCAGTCAAGGAATGCTCCCGAGGAAGGGGAGATGATGCCATCTGTGCGAACTGCGGAGGACCTCATGCGGCCGTCTCTCGCCGGTGTCCCGCCTTTCAGGAGGCTGAGCGGCGACAACACGCCAACGCACGCAAGCCAGCACCAGGGAAGCAGGCGCCCAAGACACCGGCAGCGGAACCGGGTCAAAAACCATTCCGACAAGTCGATCACGCTACAACCTACGGAGCAATCCTGAAGGGCCCTTCTCAGGACAAGGTTCAGGCTCTCTCCGGAGGAGAGGGGAACATGGAGGTGGATATCACAGATCCACCCAAGGATGCTAAGGCGGTCCGAGAACCACCACCAGCGCCAGCCGTAGTAGAGGCCACCAAAGGGAACTTGTCACCCCCCGACAGCCTCCCTCCGAAGGAAGCGACCCTTTCTTTTTCTTCCGAAAGGAAGAAGAAGAAAAAGAAGCAGAAGGTGAAATCCCCGATCACCACCGAGAAAGAAGGAAAAGCCATTACGAAGCCAACCCAGAGGGCGCTTGGGAACACCCTCCGAACGGCAAGTGAAGAAGGCGAAAAACCAAGCCAGAAACAGGAAAAACGGAGAGAGGGGACATCAACTGATAAGTCTCCGGTTTCTGCAGAGTCCTCGCTGACACCAGACAGAGAGGACCAGGAATTATGGCAGACCATTGCCGTTATTGCATACACCTTGAAGAAACTCGTCACCTCGACGCAGGGCAAACTTCTCCTCTCACTCCTGGAAGAGCTGGTGCGCAGCAGGATCGGAAATTTAACCAACCATGGCTGAACGACCCGTCCTGCTTGCGCAATGGAACGCCAACGGAATTCTTCGCCGACGCGAGGAATTACGGGTGTTCCTCCAGGAGAAGGGAGCCATAGTCGTCGCTGTGAATGAGACGAACCTTCGGCCAACGGACGCCTGGAGGTTACCTGGCTGGACCATCTATAGGGCGGACAGGGATCCCAGGCGACAACGACTTAAAACATCAGGAGGTGTGACCATCCTCGTCCACAGGTCCATCGAGCACCGAGCATGTAGAGAGATTTCTCACTCGCTCGCGGAGGCTGTTTCGGTGGACGTACGGACAAGAGGAGGAGGGCTCCGGGTCTCATCTCTGTATTTCCCACCCGGGAAACCTTGGGATCCGGATCTCATCCAGTACCTTGCGGGGGACAGCGGACCATCGGTCATCTTGGGGGACCTGAATGCCAAGCATCCTACTTGGAATTCACGGTCCTCGAACCCGAGAGGAGAATCCCTGCGTCAGCTAGCAGATGCAAAAGGCCTAACCATCTTAGGACCGGGGATACCCACGCACGAACAAGGAGACGTTTTAGGCATTGCGATTGCTCACAATGTAAGGACGTCCCTGAGTTTGTACACATGCGTGGAACTGTCGTCGGACCACAACCCGATCATCCTGGCAGTGGGGAGCCGAATCCCAGTGCTGTCTTCCACCCGGCGATTGGATCTGTCGTCGGCCGACTGGAGCAGTTTCCGCAACGTCATCGCTGAGGAGCTGCCAAGAGAGCCACTGGAGCCGACTTCACCGGAGATGGCCGATCAAATGGTCAGCCACCTCACCTCTGCAATAGACGGCGCAATGAAGGCCTCGATACCGCTATAGGAACAACGAAACTCGTATCTTCGGGTTCCACTTCCAGCGGGGGTTAGAGGCCTCATTTCGCGGCAAAATTAGGTGCGGCGCCAATGGCAGAAATATCGTACAGCGGATGTGAGAAGGCAGCTCTCAGAGCTCAACGCGTCGGTACAGGATGCCCTCCGGGAGGTCCGATCGGGCCACTGGGAGGCGCACCTGCTGGATGAGCTCCTATCGGAAGACGGCAACGAGGACCTGCCGTCGGTGTGGAAGATATGCCGGAGGCTGCGGGCCCATCAAAGACTTGACCCGATTATTACCGACGGAGACAGAGAGGCACGATCTCCCATGGAGAAGGCGGAACTGCTCGCTGATCACTTAGTCTGCAGCTTTTCACCCAATCCTGGGAATCCCGCTTCTGCCGAGATTGAAGAAGAAATCGAGGCGTTTGAAAGAGCCGGAGACGCCGATCTGAAAGACGCCTCGGAAATTCCAAGATTCGACGAGAAGGACGTCAAAGAATCAATACGTCACCTACGCACGAGGAAGGCCCCCGGAAGCGACAACATTCCCAATGTGGTCATTCGGGAGCTTCCAAAGGCGGCGGAGAGGTCCCTGACAAAATTCCTAAATGGCTGTGTCAGGATTTTCTACTTCCCGACCACTTGGAGAAGAGCGAGAATCGTCTGCCTGCCGAAGTCGCAGAAATTGGAGATGGGTCCCGGAGAATTCCGGCCTATCTCCTTGCTCGACGGCTTCGGTAAGATATTCGAGCGACTGCTGCAACGGCCGCTGACTGATTTCGTCCGGGAGAATGACATCCTCCCGGAGGAGCAGTTTGGTTTCCGTGCGCAGCCTTCCATAGTTCATCGGCTGGTGCGAGCGGCGGATTTCATCACGGACAGCTTCAACAGGAATAGGATGGTTGCTGGGGCCTTCTTCGACGTCAGTAAGGCGTTCGATCGCGTCTGGCATCCGGCTCTCTTGTTGAAGATGAGACGACTAGCATTTCCCACCTTTGATTGTTCGGATGGTTCACTCCTATTTGAGAGACAGGACATTCACCGTGCAATGGCTCGGGGCAAATTCAGGGGTGCGTCGGATCTCCGCCGGCGTGCCCCAGGGATCAGTCCTCGGACCAATGCTTTACAATATCTACTCCCACGACATTCCAACTCCACGTGGGAACCTCGAGATCCTGTCTCTCTATGCCGACGATACGGCCCTCCTGTGCTGCTCCTGGCAGAAGGTGACCGCGGTGCGAAGACTGAAGAGCGCTGTGGCGGATCTCCTTGAATGGTACCGCCGATGGCGCTTTGCTGTTAACGCACAGAAGACGAAGGCGATCATCTTCCATCCAGGAAATGGTCGGCCGCCAGGAGTGAACCTAACAGTGAATGGAGTCGCCCTACCGTGGGAATCCGAAGTTACCTACCTCGGAGTGCTGATGGATCGGAAACTCCTTAGGAACGCCGAAGCGCTTCGTGTAGTAAGCGCTGGTCCTGAGTATGGACAGGAAGCGTAGACTGTACCAAGCGTGCGTGCTGCCTGTCATCACGTACGCTGCTCCGGTAGGGTCAGGAGTGTCGCGAACGAGTCTCGCTCAATTCAGGTGGTGCAGAATTCTGCTCTTCGTGACATCATGTCACGCGGTGCTTACGCCCGCGTTTCCGAGGTGCACGAGGACGGAAAGCTGGAAACCCTGGACGTCCTTCTGCCTAGAATATCTGGAAAATTCTTCATAAAAGCGGCGGAAGCGGAAGTAAAAGTAAATCTCCGGGTTGGCGACATAAGGGTCTGGCCATGGGACCGCTACAAGCGCCCCATAGCATGCCAAGACGAACAAGACACCCTTCCGGCAAAAAAGAAGCCAAGGCTGCGCTGAGTGGGAATAAATCCAACGACTTAAAACGCTGAAGAATTCTTCCCGCCTTAGTAGTCTTGGAGGCTGGAAAGGCGCAGTGTAAGGGCTACGCAAGAGCCCTTGCAGGAAACTGCTCTATAAGCAAAGCAGAGCAGTGACTGAAGACACTAAAGGTTGTGGAAATCTCTTACGGAGGCCGAACCTGCTGTTGTCTCTACGCTTCCTCTTTCCTTCCGGGCTGGACTCCTTGTGTAGTAAGTCCAATAAATGTATTGCAATGAAAGCCCCTCTTTGATTCCACGAACCCAACCCTACTATTTCCACGCAACAAATGGAGTTAAGTCCATGAGGAGTAATTTCCGGGAATATGTGGAATGGGCAAAGTGACAGGCAAGAGACGCTGTTCAACGCTTCTGAATCCAACGATGATGTATTATGGTTTTTTAAAATGCAATGGAGGGAGTTGGCAGAGGTATTTGCTTTGTCGCAGTCATTGTATAGTGCTCTCCCATCATGTGGTATTGGCGGGATGGGTACCTTTTTCCTTCGCAGACAGTGGGCTAGGCTCCATACCGAATTGTCGTTATGTGAGAGTGAACTTATTTCCTCTTGTCAAGTTTTTTCCCAGTATGTTCTACTTTTGTATGTTACAAATTTTTGAAGTGCACAGAAGCCGATTTTATCTTGGCGGATATGAATGCGTTGCCATGAGGGCTCTGGCCTTGTTTCTAAGTGAAATTAAGTGCAAAATATCCGGAGGTAGTGTGGCACCAGCGATGGAGGCCGGAGAAGGAGGGTAGCAAGAGCGATGAATGATTTTGGTTAAGGTGCTTGTAAAACCTTGAGCCGCTGTCCCAATGCTGTCTGGAGTGCTAGCAGGAGATGGGACAAGGTTAATGGCCAAGCAGTTTTCTTTAAATAGTTTCCAGTTAACTCTTCTAGTTGGTTCTGGTTGTATGAAGGAGCAACAAGCCACTGCAACAAGCCACTCAAGAATGGCGGTTACCCCAAAGCCAATGTCAGGCAAGACCCGGAACGCCAGCCCCCGACGAGCTTACCTTTGCGGCCCTCCGCCAGCCGGGTCCACCCACGTGGATCGCCCCGCCGGCGGACGATCAGGGGGTGATGCAACTCTGCCATCAGGTAAAGGCAGCACGGGGCTCTCAGCGTTTAACTAAACGCGACCTTCATGACTTGGACGCGATGTTAGATTTGGCGGCTGACTGGCCGACGTTGCCTGAGACGAGCCGGCACATCATTTATAATCGTATCAGGGTCCTCGCCATCGTCCAGGCCCATGGGTGGGAGGCGGCAATGCGTTTAACGGACACAACGGGAAACGCATTACTCCGGCTGCCAGCCAACGCTATCCCACCGCCGCCTCCCACCATCATCGTCCAAACACCCCAGCAGTGGTACGCCGGAGAACCAACCCAACAACAGGCACGCCCGAGAAATGCAAGAGGACAGCCGCAGCAGCCCTTTCGCGGCCGTGTTCGCCGAGGCGGCAGCCGTGGGTCCTCCGACAGATACAACAATTGAAAGCATGCAAGTTTCCCAGCCGACACCACCTGCGGTTGAGGGCAGCCCTAACGGCCACAAGCCGACACTGCAGCAGCTGGGAGAATTCCTGCTCTTTCGTGACAGCGCGGAACCGGACAATCCAGACGAGTGGCAAACGGACTCCGAATCGGTGAGTGACGCCACAGATTCCCCAAGCGAACCAGGATCCGAACAGGAAAACCCACAGTGCAGTGACAGTGACAGTGATAATAACGACGATATAGAACCCAGTGCATGGCGGATTCCCGGACCGTTGGGAACGGCGGACGGCCCGGAACATGTCGACCCCATTACTTACGACCCGGAGGAGGAGGTGCAGCCCGGCGATGACCCGGATGCCCCCGAGGATGCGCAGGAGCCAGAGGACGTGGCAGAGGAGGACGATTACTTCCCCACGGCAAGGAAATTTTACTACCAATGCCAATCCACCCGGGACACCATTTGGTATGGCGCCAATCTGCCCATGCTGGAGCAGGCACCACATGTATTCATCCCAACACGTCCAACGGTATTAATCGATCAATATATACACAAGTTAGTCAATCGAGGCATCCTGACCATAGGACGGGCAACCAATGCGTTCCCCTAATTGCCATCCCGAAGGCGGGAGGCGGCGTCAGGATAATCCAGGATCTATCGGCTTGGACGAGGTTCATCCGCACACCACGGTTCACATTAAAATCCGCGGCCCAAGCCCTAGAGTCAATCCCCCCAGGTTCCCTTCTAATTAAGATTGACCTAAAAGATGCCTTTTGGCAAGTGCCGATCGAGCCGTCGCATCGGCATAATTACGGTGTTTATCACCGGGGCACGACATATACTTGGACACGCCTGCCAATTAGCCACGCGCTAGCGCCTGCAATCATGCAGAGGTGGGCATGGGCGGTGATAAACGAAGTCCATCGGAAATTCAAAATAGTTATGATTGCATATTTAGACGACTGGTTGCTGTTGTTTGACGACTCTACGGAACACTTGATCCTAGAGGTGGTAGACTTCCTACGCCAGGAACTACAAATTCAAATTAACGATAAGAAAATCCGCTTGGTCCCGGCAACCAGAATCAAATACCTGGGAGTTAAAATAGATACAATAGCCATGACCCTCAGTCTTACCAGATACTCCCTGCGTAGAATCGCGTATATTATTAAAGTAATCAAGCGCATTAGAAACCGCGACATCCCGAAAGCAGCGGGATTCATTTCATGGTGTGTTTATGTCCTCCGACTCCCGTTGTTCCTGATTACCCAGACGGCGCAACGCGACACCACCTGGTTGGCCCGCTTATGGGATGACGGAGTCTGGCACGCACCAAGGGAATTTACAAATTTCCACTACGTCATGGATGTATACGCCGATGCCACACCATGGCAGACGGCGTGGACCATCCCAATGCTCCGGACGACTGAGATTTGGGCGCTAGGGCAAGAGCGGCCCATATTGGAAGCGGAGGGGCTGGCGGCCTTGATGGCAGCACACCACGCCATCAGTGTCACGGAACCGGATACACTAATAAATGTTTACACAGATAATATGGCAGTTATGTATTCTTTAATCAAAGTCGAGGGGGTCCTGTTGACCTACCCTGATGTTGTAAGATTATTTATGCTCTTAATAAAGGATTTGTCACGCAATGTGACCTGGAGGTACATCCCCTCGGACCAGAATCCGGCCGACCGTCCGTCTCGGACCGTGCTACCTCCCTATGCCCGCTCGGCCTCGGATTCGGGGTCCGGGCTGGTATATAGGTGGGATGAAGCCTGAAACGGACAGTCGATCGAGATTTCGAGGTCAGGGCGGACGTATCTCCAGATCTCCCAACCGGCAAATCTAGGGAAAGTACCGTCATACGGTACTTTCCCTAGATTTGCACTCAATGTATCGTGAGGATAAACTTCTCCATCGATAATGAAAGTTATGTTGCATTGCCCTACTGTGGCGAGCACATGGCCGGAGGCACTTCTCACAGGGGAGGAATAGTCGTCAATTTTTAGGCTTTCAAAAGGGAAACTTGTACTCTGCATAATACTCACAGCGGCACAGGTATCCACTAAAAAGGAATACACTCTACCTAGTACTGTAACCGAGACCGTTAAGCCGACTTCTGGTGCTACGACGAGCACTAATTCGTCCCCGACCTGCCGGCCGGGGTGGCCGCGTTTCCCTGATCTCGCTTTTGGGTGGGGGTTGGACAATCTATCGGGCAATGGCCCGCTTGCTTGCACACGCCGAAAATCATCAGAGGGCAATCTTTACTGACATGGCTCCCTTCCCCACAGTTATAACATGCGCGGGGTTTTGTACGGCTATAGTGCGCGATGTGTCCCACCTTTTTACAGTAATTACAAGTCCGAGCCGCATTAGATACGTTCCCTCCACCCACCGACAGTGTAGACTGTGAAGGCTTCGTGTTTACATTTGTCAGAATTGCGTGCACTTGATCCGCAAGACTAGGGCTCACAGTGGGGTTTAAGATTGGCTCGAGATGGGGTTGAACATGACTCCTTGTGAAATATCGTGTCGGGTCACTGTACGGAAAGTTTGTCGGTGTCTTCACGTTAGGACTGCGCACGGGCATACCAAAGTCATGGTTCTGCAAGAAGTTTACTTTTCTAACGTCTGAGTGATTACGAGCATCCTCTAGGTTAGCAAATTCCTCAGCCTCTTGCATGGTTCTTGGATTGCGCACTAGCACGAATCGCCCAATTTTTCCCTAAGTCCGACCAAGAACTGTGAGAGCAGGCGGTTTTCGAGCAGAATTCCTGTCGCTTGTGAGTCTGGGTCTAGAAAAGCAACTCTTAGTTTTCGTCCCAATTCCCTGAGACGGGAAGAATACTCGTTCACGCTTTCCAAGGGTCGTTGGAAACAGCGTGTGAACATTTTTTCAACAGAGACCAGTGAAATTTTGGGAATGAAGCGCTTTTTCATTAGTTAAGAAAAAAGTTCATAAGACTCAATAACGTGAGGATTTGACTTAATGAATTCGGCAGCAGTACCACTCAGACGCAGCCGTGCTACGCTTAATGTCTGATTCTCACTCCACCCGCTAAGATGACTCACTAACTTAAGAATGTTCAAAAAATCCTCGATGCTCGTGTCCCCATCACCGTTAAAACTCGGAATTAAATGAATGTGATGTCCTGAAAATGTTTGTTGCATAGTTGGAGGGAAACAGGGGCGCTTTCTATCATATAAACAGCGGAAGTAAAATCAATTAAGTTCGTATTGTTTGGTGATAAATCACGCTCCCAAGGCAGAGATTCGCCAAAGCGCCCATACGTGCCCTTGCCACCGAAATCCATTATGAATTAAAGACAATACGGCTAGGAAAAAATTCATTCGCCATATGTTAGCAATATAACCGATTATCGTTAATAAAAAAATGGGGTTAGTTTCCTTTTGGCATTACGCGTAACTACTTCTTAAATCGAAATTCAATCAAACGAATGAAGCATGATGAACGGAACGGAAGTTGCATTTAAATAAGCCGCTCCAAGACTCCGCCACCCCACACCTGACACCAATATGTCGCGTGGACATAGTAGGGTTGGGTTCGTGGAATCAAAGAGGGGCTTTCATTGCTATACATTTATTGGACTTACTACACAAGGAGTCCGGCCCGGAAGGAAAGAGGAAGCGTAGAGACCACAGCGGAGAAAGCAAGGTTGACTTCTAAGGGGCTAACAGTTTGATTTCAAAGCCGGGGTGATGTCGCGGGGACATGATGCTAGTTCTGATGTTTCGGAAAAGCCAAGTAGATGGCAGTCTCAATACACAATGTCGCGGGGACATGATGCTTGGACAACTAGAAGGACTCATGCGAGCTTGTGTCCTTTTCGCCGAATCCGCGATAGCAAATTTTGGTGAACAGTGCCTGGACACAGTCACCCACTACCGAGGTTAACCTACTCTCTCCCCTTTCGCTAATGACACGGAATTCGGCGCCCGGTCTTTGTACCCGGGAATTCATATATAAACCCCGAGCCCCCCAACTTGATTGCCAGAATATAGGAGACATCAGACGAGAGCCTACTACTTTCTTCGGATTTCATCTAGCAACTCTGCTTTTCCGGTGGTCCAGGTAGGGAGGAAGATTCACCGTCGTGCCAACTCCTTCGGAGATTTCATGGCCACGAAGGGAATTACACAGCGTGGGAATAATCGTCCGCAAGGCAACGAACCTCCAGCTGTTTTGCCGGGGTATCTAAGCCTTCGGCAAATTCATCATCAGGTGTTGAAGCCTTGGCTCTCAGCCCGTCGCAGTGCTTGGAGGAGACGAAGACCCGAAGCGGGACAACAGAGGCAACAGCAGACCTTGGCCCTTTACAGGGCCCTTAGCAGGCCTTCAACACCTGGCCCTTTACAGGGCCAGGTGGTGAAGGACACCGCAGGCGGCGTCAAGCGAAAGAAGGCATCTGTAAGGAACCAGAAGCAAGAAGATTCCGCGGTTACGCGGATGCCGAATCTTCAAGGAGACGATAGGGCGGAGCGTGCGCTGAGCACAGAGGAGGGGGAAGGCGACGGCGGATTTACCTTGGTTTCTTCCAAGAGGAAGAAAAGGAAACCGCTTCTGACGAACGACGCAGCCGTCCCGGAAGCCACACCTCTACCGGCACCGGCACCTAAGACGCTGCGACCACCGCCTATCGTCGTCTATGAGGTCACCGACGTCCAGGGACTGATTGACCAGCTGTCGGGCTACAAAGGTGATGCTTTCGGCTTGGAAGTTCGAAGAGCTTGAATCCGGATCATCACCTCCAACAGAGAGGGGCATGAAAAGGCACTCTCCTTGCTGCAGAGGAAGAAAATCCAACACCACTCGCAGCCCATTGAAAGAGTGCCAGGGATGAAGCTGTTCATCAAGGGTATCTTACGATGGATAGCAGTCGAAAAGGTATCCGAGGGACAGATCCCTCGGATACGAAATTCGTAGCGTACGTCGCCTTACGGTCACGGAGGACGGAAAAACGGTCCCCATTGATCGCCACGTAGCGAACGCGGTAAAGACTCCATCGGCCATCGCCCCCGGGGACATCCGCCAGCTCTGCCACCGCTACGTCACTGTGGAGCATTACCGTGGAGACAGAGGTCCACTCCAGTGCAGCAAGTGCGTGCGGTTTGGACACATCGGCATAGCTTGCTGGTGTGCGAAACGCTGCATGCGCTGTGCAGGAGCACACGCAGTCAAGGAATGCTCCCGAGGAAGGGGAGATGATGCCATCTGTGCGAACTGCGGAGGACCTCATGCGGCCGTCTCTCGCCGGTGTCCCGCCTTTCAGGAGGCTGAGCGGCGACAACACGCCAACGCACGCAAGCCAGCACCAGGGAAGCAGGCGCCCAAGAAACCGGCAGCGGAACCGGGAAAAAAACCATTCCGACAAGTCGATCACGCTACAACCTACGGAGCAATCCTGAAGGGCCCTTCTCAGGACAAGGTTCAGGCTCTCTCCGGAGGAGAGGGGAACATGGAGGTGGATATCACAGATCCACCCAAGGATGCTAAGGCAGTCCGAGAACCACCACCAGCGCCAGCCGTAGTAGAGGCCACCAAGGGGAACTTGTCACCCCCCGACAGCCTCCCTCCGAAGGAAGCGACCCTTCCTTTTTCTTCCGAAAGGAAGAAGAAGAAAAAGAAGCAGAAGGTGAAATCCCCGATCACCACCGAGAAAGAAGGAAAAGCCATTACGAAGCCAACCCAGAGGGCGCTTGGGAACACCCTCCGAACGGCAAGTGAAGAAGGCGAAAAACCAAGCCAGAAACAGGAAAAACGGAGAGAGGGGACATCAACTGATAAGTCTCCGGTTTCCGCAGAGTCCTCGCTGACACCAGACAGAGAGGACCAGGAATTATGGCAGACCCTTGCCGTTATTGCATGCACCTTGAAGAAACTCGTCACCTCGACGCAGGGCAAACTTCTCCTCTCACTCCTGGAAGAGCTGGAGCGCAGCAGGATCGGAAATTTAACCAACCATGGCTGAACGACCCGTCCTGCTTGCGCAATGGAACGCCAACGGAATTCTTCGCCGACGCGAGGAATTACGGGCGTTCCTCCAGGAGAAGGGAGCCATAGTCGTCGCTGTCAATGAGACGAACCTTCGGCCAACGGACGCCTGGAGGTTACCTGGCTGGACCATCTATAGGGCGGACAGGGATCCCAGGCGACAACGACTTAAAACATCAGGAGGTGCGGCCATCCTCGTCCACAGGTCCATCGAGCACCGAGCATGTAGAGAGATTTCTCACCCGCATGCGGAGTCTGTTTCGGTGGACGTACGGACAAGAGGAGGAGGGCTCCGGGTCTCATCTCTGTATTTCCCACCCGGGAAACCTTGGGATCCGGATCTCATCCAGTACCTTGCGGGGGACAGCGGACCATCGGTCATCTTGGATGACCTGAATGCCAAGCATCCTACTTGGAATTCACGGTCCTCGAACCCGAGAGGAGAATCCCTGCGTCAGCTAGCAGATGCAAAAGGCCTAACCATCTTAGGACCGGGGATACCCACGCACGAACAAGGAGACGTTTTAGGCATTGCGATTGCTCACAATGTAAGGACGTCCCTGAGTTTGTACACATGCGTGGAACTGTCGTCGGACCACAACCCAATCATCCTGGCAGTGGGGAGCCGAATCCCAGTGCTGTCTTCCACCCGGCGATTGGATCTGTCGTCGGCCGACTTGAGCAGTTTCCGCAACGTCATCGCTGAGGAGCTGCCAAGAGAGCCATGGAGCCGACTTCACCGGAGATGGCCGATCAAATGGTCAGCCACCTCACCTCTGCAATAGACGGCGCAATGAAGGCCTCGATACCGCTATAGGAACAACGAAACTCGTATCTTCGGGTTCCACTTCCAGCGGGGGTTAGAGGCCTCATTTCGCGGCAAAACAACGTGCGGCGCCAATGGCAGAAATATCGTACAGCGGATGTGAGAAGGCAGCTCTCAGAGCTCAACGCGTCGGTACAGGATGCCCTCCGGGAGGTCCGATCGGGCCACTGGGAGGCGCACCTGCTGGATGAGCTCCTATCGGAAGACGGTAACGAGGACCTGCCGTCGGTGTGGAAGATATGCCGGAGGCTGCGGGCCCCTCAAAGACTTGACCCGATTATTACCGACGGAGACAGAGAGGCACGATCTCCCTTGGAGAAGGCGGAACTGCTCGCTGATCACTTGGTCTGCAGCTTTTCACCCAATCCTGGGAATCCCGCTTCTTCCGAGATTGAAGAAGGAATCGAGGCGTTTGAAAGACCCGGAGACGCCGATCTGAAAGACGCCTCGGAAATTCCAAGATTCGACGAGAAGGACGTCAAAGAATCAATACGTCACCTACGCACGAGGAAGGCCCCCGGAAGCGACAACATTCCCAATGTGGTCATTCGGGAGCTTCCAAAGGCGGCGGAGAGGTCCCTGACAAAATTCCTACATGGCTGTGTCAGGATTTTCTACTTCCCGACCACTTGGAAAAGAGGGAGAATCGTCTGCCTGCCGAAGTTGCAGAAATTGGAGGTGGGTCCCGGAGAATTCCGGCCTATCTCCTTGCTCGACGGCTTCGGTAAGATATTCGAGCGACTGCTGTAACGGCCGCTGACTGATTTCGTCCGGGAGAATGACATCCTCCCGGAGGAGCAGTTTGGTTTCCGTGCGCAGCCATCCACAGTCCATCGGCTGGTGCGAGCGGCGGAATTCATCACGGACAGCTGCAACAGGAATAGAGCGGTTGCTGGGGCCATCTTCGAAGTCAGTAAGGCGTTCGATCGCGTCTGGCATCCGGCTCTCTTGTTGAAGATGAGACGACTCCATTTCCCAACTTTGATTGTTCGGATGGTTCACTCCTATATGAGAGACAGGACATTCACCGTGCAATGGCTCGGGGCGAATTCAGGGGTGCGTCGGATCTCCGCCGGCGTGCCCCAGGGATCAGTCCTCGGACCAATGCTTTACAATATCTACTCCCACGACATTCCAACTCCACGTGGGAACCTCGAGATCCTGTCTCTCTATGCCGACGATACGGCCCTCCTGTGCTGCTCCTGGCAGAAGGTGACCGCGGTGCGAAGACTGAAGGGCGCTGTGGCGGATCTCCTTGAATGGTACCGCCGATGGCGCTTTGCTGTTAACGCACAGAAGACGAAGGCGATCATCTTCCATCCAGGAAATGGTCGGCCGCCAGGAGTGAACCTAACAGTGAATGGAGTCGCCCTACCGTGGGAATCCGAAGTTACCTACCTCGGAGTGCTGATGGACCGGAAACTCCTTAGGAACGCCCAAGCGCTTCTTGTAGTAAGCGCTGGTCCTGAGTATGGACAGGAAGCGTAGACTGTACCAAGCGTGCGTGCTGCCTGTCATCACGTACGCTGTTCCGGTACGGTCAGGAGTGTCGCGAACGAGTCTCGCTCAAATTCAGGTGGTGCAGAATTCTGCTCTTCGTGACATCATGGCACGCGGTGCTTACGCCCGCGTTTCCGAGATGCACGATTACGGAAAGCTGGAAACCCTGGACGTCCTTCTGCCTAGAATATCTGGAAAATTCTTCATAAAAGCGGCAGAAGCGGAAGTAAAAGTAATTCTCCGGGTTGGCGACATAAGGGTCTGGCCATGGGACCGCTACAAGCGCCCCATAGCATGCCAAGACGAACAAGACACCCTTCCGGCAAAGAAGAAGCCAAGGCTGCTCTGAGCGGGAATAAATCCAACGAATGAAAACGCTGAAGAATTCTTCCCGCCTTAGTAGCCTTGGAGGCTGGAAAGGCGCAGTGTAAGGGCTACGCAAGAGCCCTTGCAAGAAACTGCTCTATAAGCAAAGCAGAGCAGTGGCTGAAGACAATAAAGGTTGTGGAAATCTCTTACGGAGGCCGAACCTGCTGTTGTCTCTACGCTTCCTCTTTCCTTCCGGGCTGGACTCCTTGTGTAGTAAGTCCAATAAATGTATTGCAATGAAAGCCCCTCTTTAATTCCACGAACCCAACCCTACTATTTCCACGCAACAAATGGAGTTAAGTCCATGAGGACTAATTTCCGGGAATATGTGGAATGGGCAAAGTGACAGGCAAGAGACCCTTTTCAACGCTTCTGAATCCAACGATGATGTATTATGGTTTTTTAAAATGCAATGGAGGGAGTTGGCAGAGGTATTTGCTTTGTCGCAGTCATTGTATAGTGCTCTCCCATTATGTGGTATTGGCGGGATGGGTACCTTTTTCCTTCGCAGACAGTGGGCTAGGGTCCATACCGAATTGTGGTTATGTGAGAGTGAACTTATTTTCTCTTGCCATGTTTTTTCCCAGTATGTTCTACTTTTGTATGTTACAAATTTTTGAAGTGCACAGAAGCCGATTTTATCTTGGCGGATATGAGTGCGTTGCCATGAGGGCTCTGGCCGTGTTTCTAAGTGAAATTAAGTGCAAAATATCCGGAGGTAGTGTGGCACCAGCGATGGAGGCCGGAGAAGGAGGGTAGCAAGAGCGATGAATGATTTTGGTTAAGGTGCTTGTAAAACCTTGAGCCGCTGTCCCAATGCTCTCTGGAGTGCTAGCAGGAGATGGGACAAGGTTAATGGCCAAGCAGTTTTCTTTAAATAGTTTCCAGTTAACTCTTCTAGTTGGTTCTGGTTGTATGAAGGAGCAACAAGCCACTGCAACAAGCCACTCAAGAATGGCGGTTACCCCAAGGCCAAAGTCAGGCAAGACCCGGAACGCCAGCCCCCGACGAGCTTACCTTTGCGGCCCTCCGCCAGCCGGGTCCACCCACGTGGATCGCCCCGCCGGCGGACGATCAGGGGGTGATGCAACTCTGCCATCAGGTAAAGGCAGCACGGGTCTCTCAGCGTTTAACTAAACGCGGCCTTCATGACTTGGACGCGATGTTAGATTTGGCGGCTGACTGGCCGACGTTGCCTGAGACGAGCCGGCACATCATTTATAATCGTATCAGGGTCCTCGCCATCGTCCAGGCCCATGGGTGGGAGGCGGCAATGCGTTTAACGGACACAACGGGAAACGCATTACTCCGGCTGCCAGCCAACGCTATCCCACCGCCGCCTCCCACCATCATCGTCCAAACACCCCAGCAGTCGTACGCCGGAGAACCAACCCAACAACAGGCACGCCCGAGAAATGCAGGAGGACAGCCGCAGCAGCCCTTTCGCGGCCGTGGTCGCCGAGGCGGCGGCCGTGGGTCCTCCGACAGATACAACAATTGAAAGCATGCAAGTTTCCCAGCCGACACCACCTGCGGTTGAGGGCAGCCCTAACGGCCACAAGCCGACACTGCAGCAGCTGGGAGAATTCCTGCTCTTTCGTGACAGCGCGGAACCGGACAATCCAGACGAGTGGCAAACGGACTCCGAATCGGTGAGTGACGCCACAGATTCCCCAAGCGAACCAGGATCCGAACAGGAAAACCCACAGTGCAGTGACAGTGACAGTGATAATAACGACGATATAGAACCCAGTGCATGGCGGATTCCCGGACCGTTGGGAACGGCGGACGGCCCGGAACCTGTCGACCCCATTACTTACGACCCGGAGGAGGAGGTGCAGCCCGGCGATGGCCCGGATGCCCCCGAGGATGCGCAGGAGCCAGAGGACGTGGCAGAGGAGGACGATTACTTCCCCACGGCGGGGAAATTTTACTACCAATGCCAATCCACCCGGGACACCATTTGGTATGGCGCCAATCTGCCAATGCTGGAGCAGGCACCACATGTATTCATCCCAACACGTCCAACGGTATTAATCGATCAATATATACACAAGTTAGTCAATCGAGGCATCCTGACCATAGGACGGGCAACCAATGCGTTCCCCTAATTGCCATTCCGAAGGCGGGAGGCGGCGTCAGGGTAATCCAGGATCTATCGGCTTGGACGAGGTTCATCCGCACACCACGGTTCACATTAAAATCCGCGGCCCAAGCCCTAGAGTCAATCCCCCCAGGTTCCCTTCTAATTAAGATTGACCTAAAAGATGCCTTTTGGCAAGTGCCGATCGAGCCGTCGCATCGGCATAATTACGGAGTTTATCACCGGGGCACGACATATACTTGGACACGCCTGCCAATGGGCCACGCGCTAGCGCCTGCAATCATGCAGAGGTGGGCGCGGGCGGTGATAAACGAAGTCCATCGGAAATTCAAAATAGTTATGATTGCATATTTAGACGACTGGTTGCTGTTGTTTGACGACTGTACGGAACACTTGATCCTAGAGGTGGTAGACTTCCTACGCCAGGAACTACAAATTCAAATTAACGATAAGAAAATCCGCTTGGTCCCGGCAACCAGAATCAAATACCTGGGAGTTAAAATAGATACAATAGCCATGACCCTCAGTCTTACCAGATACTCCCTGCGTAGAATCGCGTATATTATTAAAGTAATCAAGCGCATTAGAAACCGCGACATCCCGAAAGCAGCGGGATTCATTTCATGGTGTGTTTATGTCCTCCGACTCCCGTTGTTCCTGATTACCCAGACGGCGCAACGCGACACCACCTGGTTGGCCCGCTTATGGGATGACGGAGTCTGGCACGCACCAAGGGAATTTACAAATTTCCACTACGTCATGGATGTATACGCCGATGCCACACCATGGCAGACGGCGTGGACCATCCCCATGCTCCGGACGACTGAGATTTGGGCGCTAGGGCAAGAGCGGCCCATATTGGAAGCGGAGGGACTGGCGGCCTTGATGGCAGCACACCACGCCATCAGTGTCACGGAACCGGATACACTAATAAATGTTTACACAGATAATATGGCAGTTATGTATTCTTTAATCAAAGTCGAGGGGGTCCTGTTGACCTACCCTGATGTTGTAAGATTATTTATGCTCTTAATAAAGGATTTGTCACGCAATGTGACCTGGAGGTACATCCCCTCGGACCAGAATCCGGCCGACCGTCCGTCTCGGACCGTGCTACCTCCCTATGCCCGCTCGGCCTCGGATTCGGGGTCCGGGCTGGTATATAGGTGGGATGAAGCCTGAAACGGACAGTCGATCGAGATTTCGAGGTCAGGGCGGACGTATCTCCAGATCTCCCAACCGGCAAATCTAGGGAAAGTACCGTCATACGGTACTTTCCCTAGATTTGCACTCAATGTATCGTGAGGATAAACTTCTACATCGATAATGAAAGTTATGTTGCATTGCCCTACTGTGGCGAGCACATGGCCGGAGGCACTTCTCACAGGGGAGGAATAGTCGTCAATTTTTAGGCTTTCAAAAGGGAAACTTGTACTCTGCATAATACTCACAGCGGCACAGGTATCCACTAAAAAGGAATACACTCTACCTAGTACTGTAACCGAGACCGTTAAGCCGACTTCTGGTGCTACGACGAGCACTAATTCGTCCCCGACCTGCCGGCCGGGGTGGCCGCGTTTCCCTGATCTCGCTTTTGGGTGGGGGTTGGACAATCTATCGGGCAATGGCCCGCTTGCTTGCACACGCCGAAAATCATCAGAGGGCAATCTTTACTGACATGGCTCCCTTCCCCACAGTTATAACATGCGCGGTGTTTTGTACGGCTATAGTGCGCGATGTGTCCCACCTTTTTACAGTAATTACAAGTCCGAGGCGCATTAGATACGTTCCCTCCACCCACTGACAGTGTAGACTGTGAAGGCTTCGTGTTTACATTTGTCAGGATTGCGTGCACTTGATCCGCAAGACTAGGGCTCACAGTGGGGTTTAAGATTGGCTCGAGATGGGGTTGAACATGACTCCTTGTGAAATATCGTGTCGGGTCACTGTACGGAAAGGTTGTCGGTGTCTTCACGTTAGGACTGCGCACGGGCATACCAAAGTCATGGTTCTGCAAGAAGTTTACTTTTCTAACGTCTGAGTGATTACGAGCATCCTCTAGGTTAGCAAATTCCTCAGCCTCTTGCATGGTTCTTGGATTGCGCACTAGCACGAATCGCCCAATTTTTCCCTAAGTCCGACCAAGAACTGTGAGAGGAGGCGGTTTTCGAGCATAATTCCTGTCGCTTGTGAGTCTGGGTCTAGAAAAGCATCCCTTAGTTTTCGTCCCAATTCCCTGAGACGGGAAGAATACTCGTTCACGCTTTCCAAGGGTCGTTGCAAACAGCGTGTGAACATTCTTTCAACAGAGACCAGTGAAATTTTGGGAATGAAGCGCTTTTTCATTAGTTAAGAAAAAAGATCATAAGACTCAATAACGTGAGGATTTGACTTAATGAATTCGGCAGCAGTACCGCTCAGACGCAGCCGTGCTACGCTTAAGGTCTGATTCTCACTCCACCCGCTAAGATGACTCACTAACTTAAGACTGTTCAAAAAATCCTCGATGCTTGTGTCCCCATCACCGTTGAAACTCGGAATTAAATGAATGTGATGTCCTGAAAATGTTTGTTGCATAGTTGGAGGGAAACAGGGGCGCTTTCTATCATATAAACAGCGGAAGTAAAATCAATTAAGTTCGTATTGTTTGGTGATAAATCACGCTCCCAAGGCAGAGATTCGCCAAAGCGCCCATACGTGCCCTTGCCACCGAAATCCATTATGAATTAAAGACAATACGGCTAGGAAAAAATTCATTCGCCATATGTTAGCAATATAACCGATTATCGTTAATAAAAAAATGGGGTTAGTTTCCTTTTGGCATTACGCGTAACTACTTCTTAAATCGAAATTCAATCAAACGAATGAAGCATGATGAACGGAACGGAAGTTGCATTTAAATAAGCCGCTCCAAGACTCCGCCACCCCACACCTGACACCAATATGTCGCGTGGACATAGTAGGGTTGGGTTCGTGGAATCAAAGAGGGGCTTTCATTGCTATACATTTATTGGACTTACTACACAAGGAGTCCAGCCCGGAAGGAAAGAGGAAGCGTAGAGACAACAGCGGAGAAAGCAAGGTTGACTTCTAAGGGGCTAACAGTTTGATTTCAAAGCCGGGGTGATGTCGCGGGGACATGATGCTAGTTCTGATGTTTCGGAAAAGCCAAGTAGATGGCAGTCTCAATACACAATGTCGCGGGGTCATGATGCTTGGACAACTAGAAGGACTCATGCGAGCTTGTGTCCTTTTCGCCGAATCCGCGATAGCAAATTTGGTGAACAGTGGCTGGACACAGTCACCCCCTACCGAGGTTAACCTACTCTCTCCCCTTTCGCTAATGACACGGAATTCGGCGCCCGGTCTTTGTACCCGGGAATTCATATATAAACCCCGAGCCCCCTAACTTGATTGCCAGAATATAGGAGACATCAGACGAGAGCCTACTACTCTCTTCGGATTTCATCTAGCAACTCTGCTTTTCCGGTGGTCCAGGTAGGGAGGAAGATACACCGTCGTGCCAACTCCTTCGGAGACTTCATGTCCACGAAGGGAATTACACAGCGTGGGAATAATCGTCCGCAAGGCAACGAACCTCCAGCTGTTTTGCCGGGGGTATCTAAGCCTTCGGCAAATTCATCATCAGGTGTTGAAGCCTTGGCTCTCAGCCCGTCGCAGTGCTTGGAAGAGACGAAGACCCGAAGCGGGACAACGGAGGCAACAGCAGACCTTGGCCCTTTAAAGGGCCCTTTACAGGGCCCTTAGCAGGCCTTCACCACCTTGCCCTTTACAGTGCCAGGTGGTGAAGGACACCGCAGGCGGCGTCAAGCGAAAGAAGGCATTTGTAAGGAACCAGAAGCAAGAAGATTCCGCGGTTACGCGGATGCCGAATCTTCAAGGAGACGATAGGGCGGAGCGTGCGCTGAGCACAGAGGAGGGGGAAGGCGACGGCGGATTTACCTTGGTTTTTTCCAAGAGGAAGAAAAGGAAACCGCTTCTGACGAACGACGCAGCCGTCCCGGAAGCCACACCTCTACCGGCACCGGCACCTAAGACGCTGCGACCACCGCCTATCGTCGTCTATGAGGTCACCGACGTCCAGGGACTGATTGACCAGCTGTCGGGCTACAAAGGTGATGCTTTCGGCTTGGAAGTTCGAAGAGCTTGAATCCGGATCATCACCTCCAACAGAGAGGGGCATGAAAAGGCACTCTCCTTGCTGCAGAGGAAGAAAATCCAACACCACTCGCAGCCCATTGAAAGAGTGCCAGGGATGAAGCTGTTCATCAAGTGTATCTCTCGATGGATAGCAGTCGAAAAGGTATCCGAGGGACAGATCCCTCGGATACGAAATTCGTAGCGTACGTCGCCTTACGGTCACGGAGGACGGAAAACCGGTCCCCATTGATCGCCACGTAGCGAACGTGGTAAAGACTCCATCGGCCATCGCCCCCGGGGACATCCGCCAGCTCTGCCACCGCTACGTCACTGTGGAGCGTTACCGTGGAGACAGAGGTCCACTCCAGTGCAGCAACTGCATGCGGTTTGGACACATCGGCATAGCTTGCTGGTGTGCAAAACACTGCATGCGCTGTGCAGGAGCACACGCAGTCAAGGAATGCTCCCGAGGAAGGGGAGATGATGCCATCTGTGCGAACTGCGGAGGACCTCATGCGGCCGTCTCTCGCCGGTGTCCCGCCTTTCAGGAGGCTGAGCGGCGACAACACGCCAACGCACGCAAGCCAGCACCAGGGAAGCAGGCGCCCGAGAAACCGGCGGCGGAACCGGGACAAAAACCATTCCGACAAGTCGATCACGCTACAACCTACGGAGCATTCCTGAAGGGCCCTTCTCAGGACAAGGTTCAGGCTCTCTCTAGAGGAGACGGGAACATGGAGGTGGATATCACAGATCCACCCAAGGATGCTAAGGCGGTCCGAGAACCACCACCAGCGCCAGCCGTAGTAGAGGCCACCAAGGGGAACTTATCACCCCCCGACAGCCTCCCTCCGAAGGAAGCGACCCTTCTTTTTCTTCCGAAGGGAAGAAGATGAAAAAGAAGCAGAAGATGAAATTCCCGATCACCACCGAGAAAGAAGGAAAAGGCATAACGAAGCCAACCCAGAGGGCGCTTGGGAACACCCTCCGATCGGCAAGTGAAGAAGGCGAAAAACCAAGCCAGAAACAGGAAAAACGGAGAGAGGGGACATCAACTGATAAGTCTCCAGTTTCCGCAGAGTCCTCGCTGACACCAGACAGAGAGGACCAGGAATTATGGCAGACCATTGCCGTTATTGCATACACCTTGAAGAAACTCGTCACCTCGACGCAGGGCAAACTTCTCCTCTCACTCCTGGAAGAGCTGGTGCGCAGCAGGATCGGAAATTTAACCAACCATGGCTGAACGACCCGTCCTGCTTGCGCAATGGAACGCCAACGGAATTCTTCGCCGACGCGAGGAAGTACGGGCGTTCATCCAGGAGAAGGGAGCCATAGTCGTCGCTGTCAATGAGACGAACCTTCGGCCAACGGACGCCTGGAGGTTACCTGGCTGGACCATCTATAGGGCGGACAGCGATCCCAGGTGACAACGACTTAAAACATCAGGAGGTGCGGCCATCCTCGTCCACAGGTCCATCGAGCACCGAGCATGTAGAGAGATTTCTCACCCGCATGCGGAGTCTGTTTCGGTGGACGTACGGACAAGAGGAGGAGGGCTCCGGGTCTCATCTCTGTATTTCCCACCCGGGAAACCTTGGGATCCGGATATCATCCAGTACCTTGTTGGGGACTGCGGATCATCGGTCATCTTTGGGGACCTGAATGCCAAGCATCCTACTTGGAATTCACGGTCCTCGAACCCGAGAGGAGAATCCCTGCGTCAGCTAGCAGATGCAAAAGGCCTAACCATCTTAGGCCCGGCGATACCCACGCACGAACGTGGGGACGTTTTAGGCATTGCGATTGCTCACAATGTAAGGCCGTCCCTGAGTTTGTACACATGCGTGGAACTGTCGTCGGACCACAACCCGATCATCCTGGCAGTGGGGAGCCGAATCCCAGTGCTGTCTTCCACCCGGCGATTGGATCTGTCGTCGGCCGACTGGAGCAGTTTCCTCAACGTCTTCGCTGAGGAGCTGCCAAGAGAGCCACTGGAGCCGACTTCACCGGAGATGGCCGATCAAATGGTCAGCCACCTCACCTCTGCAATAGACGGTGCAATGAAGGCCTCGATACCGCTATAGGAACAACGAAACTCGTATCTTCAGGTTCCACTTCCAGCGGGGGTTAGAGGCCTCATTTCGCGGCAAAACAACGTGCGGCGCCAATGGCAGAATTATCGTACAGCGGATGTGAGAAGGCAGCTCTCAGAGCTCAACGCGTCGGTACAGGATGCCCTCCCGGAAGGTCCGATCGGGCCACTGAGAGGCGCACCTGCATGATGAGCTCCTATCGGAAGACGGCCACGAGCACCTGCCGTCGGTGTGGAAGATATGCCGGAGGCTGCGGGCCCCTCAAAGACTTGACCCGATTATTACCGACGGAGACACAGAGGCACGATCTCCCATGGAGAAGGCGGAACTGCTCGCTGATCACTTGGTCTGCAGCTTTCCACCCAATCCTGGGAATCCCGCTTCTCGAAGAAGAAATCGAGGCGTTTGAAAGAGCCGGAAACGCCGATCTGAAAGACGCCTCGGAAATTCCAAGATTCGACGAGAAGGACGTCAAAGAATCAATACGTCACCTACGCACGAGGAAGGCCCCCGGAAGCGACAACATTCCCAATGTGGTCATTCGGGAGCTTCCAAAGGCGGCGGAGAGGTCCCTGACAAAATTCCTAAATGGCTGTGTCAGGATTTTCTACTTCCCGACCACTTGGAGAAGAGCGAGAATCGTCTGCCTGCCGAAGTCGCAGAAATTGGAGGTGGGTCCCGGAGAATTCCTGCCTATCTCCTTGCTCGACGGCTTCGGTAAGATATTCGAGCGACTGTTGCAACGGCCGCTGACTGATTTCGTCCGGGAGAATGACATCCTCCCGGAGGAGCAGTTTGGTTTCCGTGCGCAGCCTTCCACAGTCCATCGGCTGGTGCGAGCGGCGGATTTCATAACGGACAGATTAAACAGGAATAGGGCGGTTGCTGGGGCCTTCTTCGACGTCAGTAAGGCGTTCGATCGCGACTGGCATCCGGCTCTCTTGTTGAAGATGAGACGACTCCATTTCCCACCTTTGATTGTTCGGATGGTTCACTCCTATTTGAGAGACAGGACATTCACCGTGCAATGGCTCGGGGCGAATTCAGGGGTGCGTCGGATCTCCGCCGGCGTACCCAAGGGATCAGTCCTCGGACCAATGCTTTACAATATCTACTCCCACGACATTCCAACTCCACGTGGGAACCTCGAGATCCTGTCTCTCTATGCGACGATACGGCCCTCCTGTGCTGCTCCTGGCAGAAGGTGACCGCGGTGCGAAGACTGAAGAGCGCTCTGGTGGATCTCCTTGAATGGTACCGCTAATGGCGCTTTGCTGTTAACGCACAGAAGACGAAGGCAATCATCTTCCATCCGGGAAATGGTCGGCCGCCAGAAGTGAACCTAACAGTGAATGGAGTCGCCCAACCGTGGGAATCCGAAGTTACCTACCTCGGAGTGCTGATGGACCGGAAACTCCTTAGGAACGCCCAAGCGCTTCGTGTAGTAAGCGCTGGTCCTGAGTATGGACAGGAAGCGTAGACTGTACCAAGCGTGCGTGCTGCCTGTCATCACGTACGCTGCTCCGATACGGTCAGGAGTGTCGCGAACGAGTCTCGCTCAAATTCAGGTGGTGACGCTGTTCAACGCTTCTGAATCCAACGATGATGTATTATGGTTTTTTAAAATGCAATGGAGGGAGTTGGCAGAGGTATTTGCTTTGTCGCAGTCATTGTATAGTGCTCTCCCATTATGTGGTATTGGCGGGATGGGTACCTTTTTCCTTCGCAGACAGTGGGCTAGGGTCCATACCGAATTGTCGTTATGTGAGAGTGAACTTATTTTCTCTTGCCAAGTTTTTTCCCAATATGTTCTACTTTTGTATGTTACAAATTTTTGAAGTGCACAGAAGCCGATTTTATCTTGGCGGATATGAGTGCGTTGCCATGAGGGCTCTGGCCTTGTTTCTAAGTGAAATTAAGTGCAAAATATCCGGAGGTAGTGTGGCACCAGCGATGGAGGCCGGAGAAGGAGGGTAGCAAGAGCGATGAATGATTTTGATTAAGGTGCTTGTAAAATCTTGAGCCGCTGTCCCAATGCTGTCTGGAGTGCTAGCAGGAGATGGGACAAGGTTAATGGCCAAGCAGTTTTCTTTAAATAGTTTCCAGTGTACTCTTCTAGTTGGTTCTGGTTGTATGAAGGAAGATAGGAACGCAGTAAAATATGGGGCAGTGGTCCGAGGCTGAGTTATCTAAGTTAAGGATTTGGAATGCGATATCTGCGGATAATTGAACTACATCCAGGATATTGGAGGAGTGGGGGTGATGATGGAAGAGGGTAGGGAAAGGCGGTGAGTGAATTGCGATATTTTTGGTAAATAGGAGCTTATGAAGGGTTCGCCCTCGTGTGATAATGGTTTTGCAACCCCAGGCAGAGTAATTTGCGTTTATGTCACCACCTTTTATGAGATTTGGGTGGAGTAGGGATGAGAGCGCTGATAAGCCAGGGGCATCTGACATTGAGGATGAAGGTGGAAAGTAGGCTGACCAAATGTTAAGGGTCCCAGTAACTCCTTTTATTGCTATTCCAGCGAGTTCCAGTTTTTGGGTGGGTGGGGGTAGAAGTTATGTGAAGAGTAGGTTAGTTTTGGATAGGATCATGACCCCGCAACCAGGATCATTGGCTCTATCTCTTCTGATTGTAGAGTAATTTGGACAATTAAATGTTTGGCTAGAATTAAGTTTGTTTTTTTGAAGAAGGATGATGTCTGGATTATGATTGGTTATTAGGAGGTTTAGCTATTGTTTTTTGTTTTTTATGCAATTTATGTTCCATTGTAGAGGTTTAAGGAAGTGGTTCTTTATTTGTGAATTAGGCACCATTTACAAGTTGAAGAAGGGCTGGTATAAGGTCATTGGTGAAGATGCTAATAAGAGTTTTATTGTCAGTAGGAGAGAGAAGTTTCGTAATTATGCTCAATAGAGCAGTTCTTATATTTGCGGTTGATGATTGGTCATTGATTGAGGGAGAGTGTTGACCAGAGGGTGGCGGAGGGTGTTGATCGGAGGTTAGGGGAGAGTTAAGAGATGATTTAGGGGTCACAGCCAAACTGTCAGCTATCAAAAGGGCCCTAAAAGACATAAGAGAATGTAATGGCTCTTCTCTCATTTGTTCGCACTCATTTATTTCCCTATAATCCATATCAATCTTGTCATCAATGCACCTGATGGTTCAGGAGATCTATTATACCCAGTGGTCCTTTCAGATAAAGGGGAAGTAGGTATCCTCTAAATGGACTGCTGGACATGTGGGAATACCAGGCATTGAAAAAGCTGGCAAAGCAGCAAAGGAAGCCCTGGTCAAACTCAAAACAGACTCAGCATTGCTTCCTGTAGTGAACGTCGGGGTTGCCTTGCGGAATTTGGTTCTGAACCAGTGGAAGGAAGCTTGGTGATTCTTGCAAAACAAGGAACTTCAGGCCATAAATTTGGTTGTTTTGACAGGGCCCTCTTCCATCTGGAGCATTCAGATAAAAGAGGTTAGGATCACGTGCCTGAGAATAGGGCACTTAGCCCTCACGCACTCTTCATGGAGACAAAAGTGCAACCTTGCTGCAATGTTTTTAGCTTGCACCTCATTGTGACTCAGAAATAAATTATAAAAGGCCAGATACCTTTTTTAAAATAAGAGGTAATTTAAGCAATAGTTTAGGAGAGGACCCCAACTTTTTAGGTAAGGTTTCCGAGTTTTTAAAAGAAACTGACCTGAACAGACAACTTGAGTTTCTGTTTCTTTATTTTTAAATAATTTTGTTTTTAACTATATATGTGTTTTTTTATACATTAATGTATTTATCAAAATTGGATTGAGGTTTTAAATGTTTTAAAAAGTATTGCAAAAAGAACCACTATTACTACGGGTTGGTCTCTTTGGGTAAGACCATTGCCTTCAGCTGCGAGATCTGAATGAAAATGTTGGTTAGTACGGAAGAGAGGGGTGATCCCATGGCTGCACTTTAATGATGTTCAATGTGCTTATCATTCCATAGGAAGTATGAGTTCCAGAGGCAGAATTTACGAGGTCCAGGTTAATCCTTAGCTAATCCCTGTGAGGTGAGGTTTTTGATGAGTAGCATGGAGTCATCAATGGGCGTATTTGTGAGCAAGGAGATTACATCAAAGGTCACGAGCATGTTGACTATTTGGACTTCAGCATTCCGAATAATGTGAATGAAATCCATGGAAGTTTTAGCAAAAAAGTCAGTTTTTCTGGGGAAGAGTGAAGAGCATGTGCAACATATTGCACTACCTTGTGGGTTGGTGCATCGATGTTGCTGACAATGGGTCATAAGCAACATCGATGCGTTAGAACCTTAAGTGCCATCAAAGCACGCGGAAATTTGGAAACTAAGAAGAAAAAGAACCACAATGAAACTACAAGATATTAACTTGCATTGCTTGGCACATATCCCAGGCGTGTACACTAATAGGCAATGGTTCGCATTCTTAGATATAATTACATATTGATATATTTCATACACTCCTTCCCATGTATGGTAAATTTATTCATTCATTTATTTATTATATTACCAACACGAAGCCCGGATACATCTTGAAATGACTTTCTTGCTTGCAAGAAAGAAAAACATCTTCAATTGCCATTATATATTTGTTGAGAAAGGAAAGTCAAACGTTTGTATGTCTCCGCACATGTCCAATAATTTGATTTTCCTTTCCAGTATTTGATCTTTATACCTAACAAACGAAAATATAGTATCCATAGAGCATACTTTATTTCTCTTTAAAATTAGATCTTATTCTCAATCTAATTCGAAACATTTCATTCTGCACTTGTTTGTTACTGTTGCCACGGCAACAGCGTCACCAAATGAACGAATCAAAACAAACATTTTTGCGTACTTCAGAAACAGCATTCTTTACACACTCACAGACCATAGGCTTTCCATTCCAACTGAATGACATTGAGCAAATTCTTAACGGCATGGCTTCTCATTTGCGTAAACAAGGATATGGTGTTTCAGGTTGCTAATCTTAGTGAATGTATTTTGGAAAGAATGGGCGGGGGAGATCTTTTGTGAGATATATGCCTTTTAAATTTGGAGAACACCTAATTACATACACAACAATAATACTTGCTGCTGAGATAGTCATGTTTTAATTGCTTTGGGCTCTGCTTGAATTGACTGCAGTATCAATCTCTGTAGAAAATATATTTGTAAATGTTCCTTTTTTAAGTAGTTAAGATCCATGTTTTTGGTAGAATTGAACGGGAGTCAAGTGTCAAACGACAGCTGTAAACATCGTCAATAATATTTAGAAATTAGTATTATTTCACATGCGCAATGATCAAACGATACATTGAGTAAAAATCATTGAAAATGGATTGTTAAAATACAATGGTTATAAAAAGGAAGATTGGATATTTAAGTAGTTAACGTAAAGTTAGATTTTTAATCTGTTCTGTAGTGAGGGACCATTTTATTTAATATGCTGAATCAATTCGCAAATACACCTATTAACGCCACAAATCCCTTGCTGTTGTGAAATACTCCTTTTTAATTATGGTGACTGTGACCTGAATTCACATCTTCTTCTACATTCTGTTCGATTGCCATTGCTTATATTCTTGAAAATGCCAGTATTTAAGGATACAAGTGTGACCTTTATATTTCAAATGCATTTAATGTACTCACTTTCACAGCAAACCGATAATGGTTGATTATATGCAGTTTAACTGAGTACACTATGCATTTAGACGGGCTTTATTATTATACAAATTCAGAATCAATGGAAACAAAATTTAATTAAATATTGGAGCAATGTAAGACAATAAGAAGTCTCCTTGAATTTGAGTGTTTGTGTACAATAATAAAAAAATGTTTAACATCACCAATATAATGACACGCTCATTTAAACGGTTAAATTCTCATTAAGTATGATGAAGGAACATGCATCAATTGTCCTTTGATTTTGGAGAATTTAGTAAACCAAAATGAGCACACATAATGAAATGGCACCCATCATAATTTCTGTCAAATTTCCTTGAAGAATTAGCAGTTTTATTGTAGCGTTCTTGGATTTATTTTGATGAATGCACCAAACTCAAAGGATTTCATTTCCACCTTACTCATCTCTCAATAAGCAATCAGTGTTACAAAAACAGTGTAAAAAAACAGATAGTTTTACATTTGAATGTCCACAATATGAAATGCACTGTAAGTTGATGAAAATCCACAAAAAATTGTATTATTTAGATTTGCTCTACCCCTCATGGTGTACAATCATGACTCCACAGCTAATTAAAAATGGTCTGCAGAAATCACGTTGTGGTGTATTAGCAAAGGAGCAAAAATCTCTCTTGTGTAGTAGCAAGATTCGTATGATATGTTTAGGGAAATGACCCCATAACTCATCACTGTAATTTAAATGACATGGAAAGAAGACATGGCCAAGTGTTAAACGATACTCATTTGAAATGGGAAAGTTGAGCTTTAATCAGTTCATTACAGATCTGACTGATGTGAGTCTCCCTGTTAAGTTTCCTATCTATATTAATTCCTAGTATTTTAGAATTTTCAACATCAGTACATTTTTATATACTATAACTGCATACAATATGCTGAGTTTTGTTAGTATTTAAACGTAAATGATAAACTGAAACCTGCCTGCTTTAGCCTATCTTTCAGTGGCTCTGAATCGTACCTTTGCATCTTCTAGATTTTGATATTTTTGCACAAACAAAGCATAATAAGGATATAAAACATATGTAGGTTTAATTTTACAGGGCAAATCAGTAATCATGATGATACCAAAAATATCTCAAAGACTAGAAATTCTTCATGAAAATATGGGCATTGAAATTATTATTGGAAGCCGAATGAGGCAATGTTTTTATGGACAAATTAATCCTAGAACTACTAAAAATTTAAGAGAAATTAGGTAAATCAGACTGTTATGCTAAGATACAATTTTTAAGGGAATAATGAAATTAACTCCTAATAATAATAATCTAGAAGGAACTTGAATCCTTAAATGAAACTTCCCTATCCTGTTCCTTCCCTTTTCTTGCTTGCCTCAAATTCTCCCCTCTATTACCATCTTGAACAGTCCCCTGTCGGTCAATATGCCCTTCATCCATTTTTACTGCCTAAATAGGATTTCTCCCAACCAACCCCTCTCTTCACCTACCATACCAAGTACTTTCTCATTGGTTTTCTTCTCGGTCCATTTCACCTTCTCCATTTTCTCCACACCCACATGTCAAAAGCCTCCAGTCCACGACTATCCTCCTGCTTCAATGAGCACATTTCCGCATCTTATATAACTCTGCACCATATCAAAAGTTTCCCGAGTCTTTTTTTAATATCCTTACAGAACATCCCATTCATCAACTCTCTCCTCCTTATGAAAGCCTCTGTGCCTAGCATAATTCTTCTCCATACGTCCCTACTACTTTGACCGAATTGGTCCAAAATGCTTCAGAGATAAGTGAACTGTTCTACCTGCATTAGTTTTTGCCTGCCTATTTTAATGTTTAGCTTAGCTTTTTCTTTCTAGAAAATTGCATAACCTTTGTTTTATTAATTTTGTTTCTCATCCCATATCTGTCCCACTAAATTTCCAATTCACTCAGCAATCCTTACAACTCCTTGTCTGACTGACAAACTAAAGCTTAATTAATTTATTTTTTCATACTCCTTGTGTATCCGATACCCATGGTGGGCCCTTCTCGGGCTAATTGATGGTTCCTGATGAAGTAATCCTTAATTTAATTGTGCGCAGAGAATCGGGATGAGGTTATAGCACGTGTCTTAAAATAATAATTCGTGAGCTCAGCTCAGATTAGCATATCCCACCTGTCCGAGAAAATACTGAACTTCCGATTTAAAGAGGTACACGGGCACATGATAATCTATGAGACACTGTCGCATACACTGAATAAATCACTAGTCCAACCGTGCAACCCCTTACTTGACACCTATATGTCGAAAGAGGGATTTCTATGGTGCGACACAAAGGGTATGGGGAAGGTCAGAGTAACTACACCAAGTATTAACAAAGCAGCCGTATATTACCCAACATCAGTCATAATGCACCATTTACATAAGTGTAAGCAAATTATGGATGGCTAGACCCTCGGTAAATGAACGCGAGTGCCGACAGAATTAAAATGGCAGAAAATTACCTGGGACAGGGTAAATGCAGGGTGGACGCGGTCACAAAACACATAACCTAGGCAGAGCCCTCGTCCGTCGGAAAAGAAGGGAGTATGGCAGGGTCGACGTGGTCATGGCACGCATAACCTAGGTGGAGCCCTCGTCCGTCGGAAAGGAAGGGAGTATTGCAGGGTGGACGAGGTCAAACGAACGTAACCTAGGCAGAGCACTCGTCTGAAGTTTAGTAAGGAATAGGACACACTGTCACGACAAGCGCAACATAGCTGAATCATCGTGCCCTACGGGTTACCGCCAGATAACCAACTGACTGCTTTTTGCCCGGCGACCAGGGCTTTTATACCCAATTTAGGAGTCAGGGGAGGAATACTTATGAAACATTGTCTTTGGTCACGTGGGACATTCGGAGGAGCCAGGGAAGGAGTACCATGTCGCATACTTGCGACAATAGATATATACATTTTTGCAAAGTTACCATCTAGAATTTCGTTCAAATATAATAAGCTTTGTTGTTTAAAATATTAAATCTTCCTATTTACGCCATACATGGAAAGAATGGACTGGTGAGATCTTTTATGAAACATATACCTTTTAAATTCTGGAGAACACCAAATTTCATTCACGACAAGATTTCCAGCTGCTGAGATAGTTGTCTTTTAATTTTGTTCTGATCGTAAACTCTGCTTGAATTGACTGGAGTATCCATCTAAGTGTAGAAAATATATATGTTAATGCTCCTTTTTGAAGTAGTTATGCTCTATGTTTTGGATGGAATTGAACAGGAATCAAGTGCCAAACTACAGCCGTAAACAATGTCAATATAAATTGAAAATAATACTTAATAATGTATTCCATGATCAACCAAAACATTGAGACCAAATTATTCAATGTGGATTTTTAAAATACAATTTATTGAAAGATTCAATATTGAAAAATTAAACATAAAATAAACTGTATTTAATACACGCTCGGTAGATGATAGGGCTTCTTAAGTTATTTCCACAGCCATTTTGCAATTACCCAATTGGGTGCCACAAATCCCATATTATAAAGCACTCCTTTTTAATTAAAGTGGTTGTAAAATGAATTCATTTCTTCATCTTCATTATATTTGATTGGCATCCATTGGCTTAGAAATGCCATTTATTTTAGAGTATATGTATGACATATATAAGTCAATTGTTTTAAATGCACGCGATTTCAAAGCCAATTAATAATTACTGATTACATACAGGTTCATTGAGTATATTTTATTTATTTTTATAGGCTTTATTTTCATAAAAAATTCAGAATCAATCAAAACAGATTTCGATGAAATATTGGAACAGTTTAAGACGATGAGAAGTCTTCTTGAATTATAAAGTTTTTGTTCAAAATTATAAAATATCAAACCAATTTAATGGCAGACTCATTTTAACAGTTATTAATTCATTTATGTATTCATTGTCGTTTTATTTTGGAAAATTTATAAACTCAAATTAAAACAAACATATTAAATATTAATCTTCATTACCTCAGAATGAATGATCCAGAAACGGACATATTTTCCCAGATTTATGAAGAAGGTTTGATTGCCCAATTGCTTGATGCATGGGTGTTTTGGTGTCCGATGGATTCCCAGCAACATCGCTAACCACCAATTCCAAGATTTCTTTTGACTGCTTCTCATCCTTTTCATTTAGAGATTGATGAAACTGCTGGAATTCTTCAATGCTCTCAGGCATTAATTGATGATTACTCAATTGAACTAATAACTGTGGAAATCAAGTTATATGCTGACCACTATACTGATTCTTTTGTTAAAAAAAATCAAGTTTTATAGATTGGTAGTGTATAAATACTATTGAAATTAGTGTTGTTTTGCATTGATCATTCTTCATAAAACAACTGTACAAGGATGAGCTCTCACTGATGCAGTATGTTTCCCTGAAAGGAGCCAGATTTGGGGTAGAAACGTTTAGATTTTCTAAGCCTAAGTCTGGATATATATGGTCATTTAATATTATTTCTACAGGAAAAATGTGGGTCATAATAGTCCAGGGGGGTAGAGCATTGGACTATTGACCGGAGGGTCCTGAGTTCAAACCCCAGGCAAGGCACTCAGGGCAGCTGCTGCTCCAGTCAAGCTATGTGATTTTTTCTGGTACCAATCTTCCTGGAAAACCTTATCTGCCACAGTGAAAGTAACTGGCTTCCCTTAATACCCTGATGTGTGAATTTCACAGACTGTATAGAGCTAAGTACAGGGTGAACTCTACCATCACCCATAAACCGACCTTCCAGCATTGATTACTGTGTTTATTGTACACAGGAAATGGTCAGTATTGAACGTGGAATATGCCAATCTTTCTAATACATACTTAGATTGTGCTAGCAGTAATGAAACCTCTGCTAGGTCAAAGATTATATCCTGACTGCAGACAACTATTAGACCTCCTCAGAGCTGGCTGATTTATTGGTTTCGAAAGGAACCGATAGACATGGGACATTGAGAATTAAAAGGAAGGAAGTACTAGATGACGTATAGACTAAAGAAGTTGAAAAAGGAGGAATTGACTGCCCTCCAGCAAGGCAAAGTGATTGCTATGAATTGGGAAGATAAGAAGGCCGTCACGTCTTTGTACCCTTTACAGTACATAATACGGAATTTGTGGAATATAAATGAAAAGGATATGGTGCTATAAAAGCCAAAAGTTGCTGTTGTGTACAATAATACAATAGGTGGAGTAGAAAGGGAAGATCAGCACCTGACTAATTTCCCCATTATGAAAAAAGGGGGTCAAAAATTATTTAAAACATTTTTCACTTGTTGGACCAATGCTCATGGAATGGATTTCTGTTGCAGAGAAAGGGTGGTGGACCAAAGGGTAAGTTCAGAATTTAGAATCAAACTAGTGGAAGATGTAATTGATGGGTACATTGCATATGATATAACATGTGAGGGTGGAAGGACTTCAGTAGAACAAATCCTTGAACCTCTATGAAAGTTACAATTTCCCAAGTATATTCCACCTACAGAGAAGAAGGAAAAGCTTTGTAGGATGTGTGCAGTTTGTTGTGCCAAAAGGGATGGAACTAGCAAAAAGATTGGAAAAGAAGCAAGGTGCCATTTCCAAGCATGTCACAGCCACTAAGAACAGACATGTGATTTTATGAACGGGAGATGATTTTCGTGTGTTTTAAAAATATGGTTAAAAGAATTTGTAAATCATGCCTTAAAGTTCTACGTCATATGATTTTAATCCCAATGTTGTTTCGTCATCCTATTTTTCAACAGGAATAAATAATTCAAAATCGTCGATGACTTCATTTGCGTGTGAATGTTCCTGAGCAACTTTCATTTGCCGCTGTGTTTGTAATTCAAATTTCGAAAATTATGGAGAAATGTTGCTGTTTCTCTCGCTTTTAATACCCAAAACATTCTTTATAAAAATAATTTAATTAGAATGAGCCAATTGCGACATGCCATACATCTTCAATCGTTTTCTCTCCGAATATTTTGATTATGCTGATTAAATCGTAAACAATTTCTTTCACTTTTTCCACGTTTTTTCATTGGTCGTTATTGATGCGAAAGAAGAATGGGGGTCTTGCTACCGGCCGACCAAACGATGCTTTTGGACTGCGCCGTTAGGTGCTAGGGCGTTATCTTATACCAATATCCAGCTAGGCTGATCAATGGTCGCAGGTTATAAGTGGTTTATGGGCGAAGTTAAGCTAGTGAGTATATTTTAGTGCAGTTTGTGACAGGCTTATATTTGGAAATTATGACTGCCCATCTATGCTTGCTTTAGCACAATTGTATCTGAAATGGGGATTATCAGGATAATCCCATAAAGGTTCTAATAATGGGTTACCAGTATTTCCTATTGCTTGTTGAAATGACGTGGCTAGGTCGCTTAGATATGTTAGAAGGTCCGGTATTTTTAGATCGGTGTGAATATCTGAGTTTCTTACAAACCAGGCATCATTGGCTGATAGGTGGTATCATAGATTTAAGTAACAGTACCTTGGTGAGAAGACAAAGGGGACTGGTGCGTTTTCTGAGGGGATAGAATAAGAAAGCGGCTGAATTGGCCTTGTTGAGTGCATATTGAGTGTGTGCTTGCCAAGTGAGTTTACTGTCCATTTGTACACCGAGAAATTTAGCCGATGATGCCTGGGGGATTATTTCCCTGCCATAGTGGATAGGTGTAATGTGAGGTTTCTTCCATTTTCTAGCGTAGTTTACGTATATGCATTTTGTGGTGTTAATGGTTAGTTTCCAATTGGTCATCCACTCTGCTATGCTCTTAAGGTGTTTTTGGACATTTTTCGCGGCATTATTTGGGTCAAAGGAAGTTGACGCTCTAGCTGAGTCATCCGCATAGAGATAGCTTTTAGGTCGGATGGGAGGTCATTAATGTAGAGGTGTAATAGGACGGGTGACAAAATTGATCCTTGAGGAAAGCCTGCGGATATGGACCGGGTAGTTGATTTGGCATTGTTAAGGGCTAAAAAGAACGTGTGGTTTGAAAGAAAGGAGGGGATGGTCTAATTTAGGTATACTGATATGTCGGTTTTAAGCAGTTTATGTATTAAACCAGTTCGCCAGAACTTGTCAAAAGCTCTTTGGAGATCAAAGAAGACTACTTGGGTGTGCTTGTGGATGTTGAAGCCGAAAGTGATCTGTTCAACCAATCTTGTTATTTGCTGAGTCGTGGAATGGCGACGGCGGAAGCCAGTTTGCTCAGGTCTGATCAAGTCTAGGGCCGAGATTTATTCTTGTAGCCTGTTTAAGATGCATTTTTCTAGAAGTTTGCCCATGCAGGAGAGCAGGCCACTAGGTCTATAGTTCAGGATATAAGAAGGATTTTTATCCGGTTTTGGAAGGAGTACTATCTTAGCTGTTTTGCCTTTGGGAAGTGCAATTGGGTAAGACAGGCGTTGAGGATAGAGAGTGGGTGTTTGATAAAAGATTAAGGAAGGTTTTTCTGGTGAAGGTAGGAGATTTGATCGGGTCCCGCAGATGACTAGGTTTTGGAGTGGGACATAATAGAGTAAAGTTCTTGAGGAGTAATTTCCAGGAATATGGGGAATGGGCAAAGTGACAGGCCAGAGACGCTGATCAACGCTTCTGAATCCAACAAGGATGTATTATTGTTTTTAAAAATGCATTTGAAGGAGTCGGCAGAGGTATTTGCTTCGTCGCTGTCATCGTATAGTGCTCTCCCATTATGTGGTATTGGCGGGGTGGGTACCTTTTTCCTTTGCAGACAGTGGGCTAGGGTCCATACCGAATTATCCTTATGTGAGAGTGAACTTATTTTCTCATGCCAAGTTTTTTTCCAATGTTTTCTAGTTTTGGATGTTACAAGGTTTCAAAGTCCACAGAAGCCGATTTTATCTTGGCGGATATGAGTGCGTTCCCAGTGGGCTCTGGCCTAGTTTCTAAGTGAAATTAGGTGCAAATTATCCTGAGGTAGTGTGGCACCAGCGATGGAGGCCGGAGAAGGAGGGTAGCAAGAGCGATAAATGATTTTGGTTAAGGTGCTTGTAAAATCTTGAGCCGCTTTCTTTATGCTGTCTGGAGTGCTAGCAGGAGATGGGACAAGGTTAATGGCCAAGCAGTCTTGTTTAAATAGTTTCCAGTTAACTCTTCTAGTTGTATGAACGACGGTAGGAACGCAGTAAAATATGGGGCAGTGGTCCGAGGCTGAGTTATCTAGGTTAAGGATTTGGAATGCGATATCTGCGGATAAGGGAACTATGTCCAGGATATCGGAGGAGTGGGGGTGATGATGGAAGTGGGTAGGGAAAGGCGGTGAGTGAATTGCGATATTTTTGGTAAATAGGAGCTTATGAAGGGCTTGCCTTCGTGTTGTAGTGGTTTTTCAAGCTTTTGTTTTTTATGCCATTTATGTTCCATTGCAAAACTTTAAGGAAGTGGTTCTTTATTTGTGAATTAGGCACCAGTTACAAGTTGAAGAAGGGCTGGAATAAGGTCATTGGTGAAGATGCTAATAAGGGGTTTACTGTCAGTAGGAGAGAGAAGTTTCGTAATTATGCTCAATAGAGCAGTTCTTATATTTGCAGTTAATGATTGGTCATTGATTGAGGGAGAGTGTGGTCCAGAGGGTGGCGAAGGTTGTTCATCGGAGGTTGGGGGAGAGTTAAGAGATGATTGAGGGGTCTCCACGATTTCGGTTTGATGGTTTTGCCAAGGGTTACGGAGAGAAGGAAACGACTGAGAATTTGTATTTTGGTTTGGTTGTTGAGGGCTCGTGCATGGTCTGTAGTTGTAGGGCTTCCATGCCATGCCGTCACGTAAAAACAGGGGTAAGGGATTATCTGGCGGTGAGGGTAAAAGGTTACGCATATGAGCTAGGAGACGTCTTCCGTGTTTCAGGACCTCAATGTCTGCGGTAACCGAGCTTCTAACTTTAACTGTTTTGGAGGGTCCTCCCCAACGGGAAACTAACTTCCGTGTTTGACCACTTGGTGCTTGCTTGCTCTTGCTGTCTCGATAAGTGAGCAATGCAAAGCCCAGTTGTTCGTCCCAATCAGAGTGGTCTTGGGCTGCATAATGGGGAGTCACGGAAGCAAAGGAATGGTGTGCATGCCCTAGACGACCATTTGAGGCGGGGTTATATGGAGAGAAGTGAAGATAGATTTTATTTTCAGTTCCCTGCAAACGTTTTCCATTAGTTCCAAAGTGAAGTTTGCACCTCTGTCTGCCAGTAAATATTTAAGCACACCGTGACGGCAAATCATGTGCTCGAAAAAAAAATCCTGCTACTGTTTTAGCCGATTGATCTGGAGTCGTAAAGGCTTCATAATAACTTGTGAAACAAACTTGGCGAGTTAAATGATATCGGTTAACTCGGAGGGATAGGGGTAGTGATCCAACAATATCCAAAACTAATTTCTCAATTGGGTAGGCAGCTTCAATCAGTGGCTGTAATGGAATATTATTCACGCGTAATTTGCTCTTTTGGCATTCGATGCAATGCTGAACGTACTGGAGGGTGTCCGAATAACAGCCTTTCCAGTTGAAGTGTCGCTGGACGATTTCCACCATTTTGTCGATTCCGCGATGATTCCTGATAGGGGATTATCGTGGCAACGAGTCAAAATGAATTTCCGCATATTTTTGGGTGCACATATTTTAAAAATTGGTTCAATCTCCAAAGGGTCAACTTTCTATAGCACATTTTCCTCATCGTAAAAGTAGCCGGACTAATGGGAACTCCTTGAACCCGTCCCATCGCTATTCTCCACGAAGTCATTCAGTTTATGAAACAGTGTTGCACCGTGTCGGCCTCTTCGCAGGGTCCTAATGGGGGATTCTCGCACGAAATGAAATCTACTTCCTCACCTTTACTGCATACAGATTCTAAAGACATCATGTGGTCAGGTTCAAATTTAATGGTCTTGTTCTCAAAATAAATCTAGCTACGATACTTTATCATAAAATCCAAGCCAAATATGCCTTCATTGAGTGTGTCCCCTAGATTTATTACAAAAGCATCATGAGGGTAAACACGATTGTCTATACAGAAAGGTACGCGACTCTGACCGTTTGTCATCAATGCATGGCCTGAGGCGCTTCTCACTACGCGGTCGTACGGGGCTATTCCTAATGTATCTAAAAGGAACACTCTTTCGTGAAGTATCGTGACCGCCGCACCTGTGCCTACAAGGAAGTGACGTAATTTTCCTATAATCTGCACGCTAATCGTCATTCCTTTCACTGGAGTGATGGATAGGATGAGGTCTTCCCCAACCCGCTGGTCGGGGTCATCCCGTTTCCCGAGGCCATTCGGTTTGAGCGCTCTGGACAATTAATTGGAAGGTGGCGAACTTCCTTACATATGCCGATGCATAGCGGGGGCAGTCTCGGGAAATATGTCTCCTTGCTCCGCAGTTAAAACAAGCTCGAGTTTTAGAGCGACAATCGCGAGCTATGTGGCCCGCGCACCTACAGGAAAAGCATTTTGCAGCGTATCCGGTAGAGCTCAAGAGCACCACAAAAGACGAGATTCCTACGTAATTAGCGCGCTTTATGTCCAAACCCAGGGGGGACAGGGAATTAACGTTTCTTTCTATATCGGACAGGGATACGGTGGGTACGTCATGAGTATCTAATTTTGCGATCGAATTTAAGAGGTGCTCAAGGTTGGCGTCGTTACTTGCCAGGTTCAGGTATCGGTCATCAATAACACTTTCATTTATCATTAGCAGTGGTTCTACTGAAATATTTGTTTGCAAGGAAGTACTTACACTGTGAAATTCAGTTAAGGCGGGTATGTAATTTACTCCAACGCTGGCCGAACACCCAGATGCAAGAGTTAGGGTGCCTTGCTTACTGATGGATAACTTGGAGTATTTTTGAGGGCAGTCGAGAGTTAATTCGGTGACGCTACTGAGGCTAAAGCGCCACTTTCAAAGGCGTTCCGCCCTTGATAAACATTGCAAATGGAGACTGAGCTAATCCTATCTGGCAGTTCAGCGATGTGGCGAGTGAGGGCAATAAAAGCGGTATGGCTGTAGCTGAAGACTTTAAAAGCGTATTTTGTTGAAGCTATAGTCTCAGTATGTACTTTGATACTCTTTTCTATATTTTTTTGCATGAGTTCTAGGGCTTTCCCTGTCGAAGAAGTCATGTCTTTTAAGTATATTGGATGCGTTGGACAGAAATGTATTACACGCATTTAAGGTATGTTCGGTGCGAATGGATAACCCTTCTATTTTCTTATCTAATGTTTGTAT
The DNA here is from genome assembly GCF_022747635.1 of Hetaerina americana. NCBI lineage: Eukaryota > Metazoa > Arthropoda > Insecta > Odonata > Calopterygidae > Hetaerina > Hetaerina americana. The sequence continues at coordinate 95,085 of NW_027286826.1, forward strand.
CTGATGGTCGGTCGCAGTGCCTGTAAAGTAATGCAGTCCGTAACCGACCACGTCAAACAATCCTCTGCCCTTACGAGTTGCTTCGGTGGCTCCAATTAACATTTCTAATTACCTTTCCAAATTGTTTAAGTTGAACCGTACATTTTGTTAGATATAGCAAATCATATTAGAAAAGAGATATTAGCAAAGTGAAAAAACATGCTCGCGTTTGGTTATGCTGTTAATTTTAAATTAATCTCATGGAATTGGGTGTTCTGTCGTTTAACTATGTCCACTGCAGCTGTTAGCTGAGGTATGTGAAGGTCTATGTTCACTATCCAATCACTCACTATGAAGTACAATTGTCCTTTCGGGACGAAAAGCAGACCAGAGGTGTTTGCTCCACTCAACAGTCCTATTGTCACTAGACACACAGTCTGTACGGTAAGGAGGTCCATGGTTTCTATAAGGAGGAAATTAAAGGTTAGATTAGAATATATAGTTAATGCGGTCGCAGAGTTCACATGGCGATCTCGCGATCTCCTTTATTTTGTTGGATTAATTGTCTTTTCCGTCTTTTATTGAGAATACGTCGCCTACGCTTATGCTCTTTCCGCGACGGGGGGTATTCTCTCCTTTTTTCAATTCCGGCTGGGGGACGAGGCACTGAATCTTCCAATGTTAAATTTGAAACTGCAGTTTTGAACACAATGGGGAGGGGGGGCAAGTTGGAGTTTGTGAAGTATTCACCGGCTTCCACGACAGCGGTTGGTGGACTGCTTTGTCCGTCGAAGGGTGAGGAGGCAGGAGAGGAATCCCCTCCTCTCTCTTCGTTGGGCGGGATCTCCGGTGTTGAGAGACTGCGACCCGGCGTGGGTGGCGGTCCACCCGCCTGGGCTGGAGGCGAAAACGGTGGGGTTTCATCCCACCAGGAGTAGTTTCTTCCCTGGGTTGGTGACGCTGGAGCTAGACCCTCTCCATCTCCTGCGGAATACATTGGCTGGCTGCGTTGCCCTTCCCCATGCTGTAGATACAGGAAGCCAGTCAATACTCATCACCGCCACCCAGGTGTTGTCGCACGGGAGAAGGGAAGCGACCTGGTGTGGGCGGTGGTCCATCCACCTGGGCTGGAGGCGAAAGAGGTGGGCTTCCTTCCCACCAGGAGTGGCCATCGGCCGCCGGAAGGCGGTCGTAGATTGGAGGTGTCTCGCCAAACAATTCTTTGATCATCCTTGCTACCTTCTTTCTCCGTAGCAATTGTCTTACTGCTATTACTCGGGCCATAACTAATAGGCAGATACAAGGGAGGGAAGTAGGGTGAATTAAGAGCGTATCCTCCCGGGCAGGGGCCGCAAGTCTAAATTTTTTCTGACGATGGAGGATGATCCAATCCGAGTGGTCTTGGTTGACATAGTGAGAAATAACGGCGGCAAAAGATTGGTGCGCCCTCTCCAGCCTACCATTGGAAGCGGGATATTAAGGGGAGGTAAAATTTGTCTTTACTTTCAATAGATCACAAATTCGCCTCATAAGCTGTGATGTGAAATTGGCACCTCTGTCAGTGAGAAGGATGGCTGGCACCCCATGACGGCAAATGATCTGCTCTACGAAGGCTCGAGCTACAGTTTCTGCGGATTGATCGATGATAGGTATGGCCTCCGGATATCTCGTAAGATAATCTTGACATGATAGTATGTAGCGATTGCCTCTATTGGATACCTTTAATGGACCAATTATATCCAAAGCAAATTTCTCGAACCGATATGACGCTTAGGTGACAGGTTGATTAGGTATTCTTTCCTTTCTTCCCTTTCGTTTCTTGCAGCTTACGCAATTACTAACGTAATTTCGAGTGTCGGCGTACAGCCCGGGCCAATTTAAATGTCTTTGCACAATATTTAATGTTTTGTCTATTCCTAGATGTCCTTAATGGCTGTCATGGCATCTTTGTAATATGTAATCTCTCATGCTTACGGGTGCACAGATGATGTATAGTGGATCGGGGGTCTTAACGTGGATTTTATAGAGTACTCCATGCTCGTCTAAGAGATAGTTGGGGTTTCGTTCTTCCGCTAGCGTACGCAGTGGTCGAAGTTCCGGACAAATTGACTGTTCTTGCGCAATCTTGGTTTTATCCCAAACTGGCTCGTATTTCGTGTCTTGATGGAGGGCATTTACAATTGAGTTCACTGCGCGGGAGAGAGCGTCTACGTGCGGAATATCTTTTCCTGCTTTGTTGTTTATTGTAAACGAGCATTCGGTGAGCTCCATTATCCACCAAGCCAGTCTGGGTTGCGGCTCGGAAAGGGCAAGTAGCCATCGGAGCGGGCTATGATCAGTGATTAAAGTGAACGGACGGCCTAAAAGATATACTCTGAACTTTCTAATCATATGTACGACCGCCAAACACTCAAGTTCAGTGGCGGAGTATGCTTTTTGCTGCTGTGTCAACTGCTTGCTGGCGCATGCTATCATATGCTCGCCATCTTCAAAATTCTGCGACAGCACTCCTCCAATCGCCACGGAAGAAGCGTCAGTGGTCAAAATGAATTCTTTCGAAAAGTCAGGGAATCGCAATACGGGTTGACTCGTGAGACAAACCCTTAATTTTTCAAAATATTCTTGTTGCTCTCTTTCCCAAATAAACTCCGTATCCTTCCTTGTTAGCGAGGTAAGAGGACTCGAAAATTGAGCAAAATGCAAAATAAATTTCCTGTAATATCCCACTAACCCAAGGAACGATTGCAGTTGCTTAACGTTACGTGGTGCTGGAAAACTGCTTATTGCATGTATTTTTTCTTCATCGGGTTCCAACCCATTAACGGAAACGACGTGACCGAGGAATTTCACTCGTGTTTGGAAGAATTTACATTTTTGTGGTTTCAGTTTCAAATTCGCTTTCCTCAGTCTTGAAAAAATTTCTCTCAAGCCTAGCATGTGTTTTTCCATGCTCTCATCATGCCGTAATATGTCGTCGAGATGGAACAAAACTCCTCGATTGATCATTCCATCTAGTACGGTTGTCATAAGACGCATGAATGTGGAAGGCGCGTTCGAAAGGCCGAATGCCATCCTGTTGCACTCGTAGTGCCCGTCTGGAGTGCTAAAAGCGGTTTGTGCCCTGTTTTTTTCGTCTACTTCAACTTGCCAGTAACCTTGAGATAAATCTAGGCAACTGAAATATTTTGTCCCTCCTAACTGATCGAATATTTCGTCCATATTTGGCAGTGGAAATACTTCCTTTCTAGTGACGGCGTTCAGAGCGCGATAGTCAAAGCAAGGCCTATACTTGACAGGTTCTCCTGGAACATGCTTTTTCTTTACTAGAATCAGAGGAGCAGACCATGGACTGGTAGATGGAGATATGACTCCCAGATCAAGCATATCCCCGATGGCCTCCTTAAGAGCTTCTCTTTGAGAATGAGGGACGCGATATGGAGACTTTTTAATGGGTTTGGAATCTCCCACATCTATGGTGTGCTGTACCAGGTTGGTGCATCCCAATTTAATATCCCCGTGGATAAAAATATCTGCATACTCTAGTAAAAGTTGCTTTAAAGAGTCAGTCGCTTCATTTGGAGTATCAGAAAACGAGAATAGTGACAGTAACTCAGCGGTGGAGTGGTGCTCGGGCAAAATTTCTGGGGGTTCTGTTTCAATCGAATTTACAGCTAGTAATTCATGACTTTCTGAAAAAATGTTGAAACTGTATAAGGACCCTTTTCTTTACATCTTTGGTTCAGGCCGTGTGTTACATAACAACAAAGGTTTTACACCATCGGGGGAGACGGTTGCTAGAACTGGAAGTATTAATACATCTCCCTCCCTTCCCTGAATAATGATATCCTCGCCATAATAGTCCTGAATCTTTGTACTCGTCAACATAACCGAGCGTGGAGGAATTTTAATTGTATCAACAAATGTAGCTTCATGCGACGCTTTCTCTTGCGTACAGGTTACTCGTCCTTCTGTCCCGCAATTACTTTCTGCATGGACTACGGATGGATCGCTTTCAACAACTGACGTTTTACATTCGCCTTTCTGCCCAACAGTTAGATTTGCTCAATTAAAAACTTCTCGCGTACAGGTTACTCGTCCTTCTGTCCCGCTAGAGTGAGTGGCCTCAACCAAGACATCTTCAGTATCCCCAAAAATGTCCGCAAGAAACCGGTGCTTGTGACTTCGATTCCTTGGGGCACTAATATATCATCACTCAACTCTTCCCAATTAATATTAAGCAAATCATCAACAGCCACGAGTCAATCATTCACTTTATCCTTTGAGCTTCTGCTGGCGTTATCCTCTTTGAAAGATTCATTACTTGGTGTTTTAGGCACTGCTTGGATATCATCACATGAAATTATGTTCTCTAAAAATACGGCGGAAATTTTCTGTTTTTAGTAACCTGATTTAAACATGGTTTCGTGCCCTTCTGTTATTTTCATTTTACCTTCTCCGCTCGAAATCCTACTTCCGTATTTTACCATGAAGTCTAGTCCAAGGATACCGTCATACGGTACTTTCCCTGGATTTGCAATCAATGTATCGTGAGGGTAAACTTCTCCATCGATAATGAAAGGTATGTTGCATTGCCCTACTGTGGCGAGCGCATGGCCGGAGGCACTTCTCTCAAAGGAGGAATAGTCGTCAATTTTTAGGTTTCCAAAAGGGAAATTTGTACTCTGCATAATACTCACAGCGGCACCGGTATCCACTAAAAAGGAATACACTCTACCTAGTACTGTAACCGAGACCGTGAAGCCGACTTCTGGTGCTACGACGAGCACTAATTCGTCCCCGACCTGCCGGCCGGGGTGGCCGCGTTTCCCTGATCTCGTTTTTGGTTGGGGGTGGGACAATCTATCGGGCGATGACCCGCTTGCTTGCACACGCCGCAAATCATCAGACGGCAATCTTTACTGACATGGCTCCCTTCCCCACAGTTATAACATGCGCGGGGTTTTGTACGGCAATAGCGCGCGATGTGCCCCACCTTTTTACAGTAATTACAAGTCCGAGCCGCATTAGTTACGTTCCCTCCACCCACCGACAGTGTAGACTGTGAAGGCTTCGTGTTTACATTTGTCTGGATTGCGTGCACTTGATCCGAATGACTAGGGCTCACAGTGGGGTTTAAGATTGGCCCGAGATGGGGTTGAACATGACTCGTTGTGAAATATCGTGTCGGGTCACTGTACGGAAAGGTTGTCGGTGTCTTCACGTTAGGACTGCGCACGGGTATACAAAAGTCATGGTTCTGCAAGAAGTTTACTTCCCTAATGCCTGAGTAATTACGAGCATTGAATTCCGCTAGGTTAGCAAATTCCTCAGCCTCTTGCATGGTTCTTGGATTGCGCACTAGCACGAATCGCCCAATTTTCCCCTAAGTCCGACACAGAACTGTGAGAGGAGGCGGTTCTCGAGCATACTACCTTAATCAAAAATTTCCCGGAATTTATGCAGAAAATTAAAAATACAAGTTTATTCATCTAAATCTATATTGTCCCCTTCAAAGTAATCCCCATCGACTGCAACACACTTATGCCAGCGCTTGATCCAATCCTCGAAACATTTTTTTATTCGGTTTTCGGTATGTCCATCAGTGCTTCCTGCGATTTTTCCATTACTTCCTCTCGGCTGGTAAAACGCGTTCCCCGTAATGGTTTTTTAACTCGATTGAACAGAAAGAAGTCACAGGGAGCCAAATCAGGTGAATTCGGTGGCTGTTGGATGGTATTGGTTGGCTTGGAAGTTCGAAGAGCTTTAATCCGGATCATCACCTCCAACCGAGAGGGGCATGAAAAGGCACTCTCCTTGCTGCAGAGGAAGAAAATCCAACACCACTCGCAGCCCATTGAAAGGGTGCCAGGAATGAAGCTGTTCATCAAGGGTATCTCTCGATGGATAGCAGTCGAAAAGGTATCCGAGGGACAGATCCCTCGGATACGAAATTCGTAGCGTACGTCGCCTTACGGTCACGGAGGACGGAAAACCGGTCCCCATTGATCGCCACGTAGCGAACGTGGTAAAGACTCCATCGGCCTTCGCCCCCGGGGACATCCGCCAGCTCTGCCACCGCTACGTCACTGTGGAGCGTTACCGTGGAGACAGAGGTCCACTCCAGTGCAGCAACTGCATGCGGTTTGGACACATCGGCATAGCTTGCTGGTGTGCGAAACGCTGCATGCGCTGTGCAGGAGCACACGCAGTCAAGGAATGCTCCCGAGGAAGGGGAGATGATGCCATCTGTGAAACTGCGGTGGACCTCATGCGGCCGTCTCTCGCCGGTGTCCCGCCTTTCAGGAGGCTGAGCGGCGACAACACGCCAACGCACGCAAGCCAGCACCAGGGAAGCAGGCGCCCAAAAAACCGGCAGCGGAACCGGGACAAAGACCATTCCGACACGTCATCGCTGAGGAGCTGCCAAGAGAGCCACTGGAGCCGACTTCACCGGAGATGGCCGATCAAATGGTCAGCCACCTCACCTCTGCAATAGACGGCGCAATGAAGGCCTCGATACCGCTATAGGAACAACGAAACTCGTATCTTCGGGTTCCACTTCCAGCGGGGGTTAGAGGCCTCATTTCGCGGCAAAACAACGTGCGGCGCCAATGGCAGAAATATCGTACAGCGGATGTGAGAAGGCAGCTCTCAGAGCTCAACGCGTCGGTACAGGATGCCCTCCGGGAGGTCCGATCGGGCCACTGGGAGGCGCACCTGCTGGATGAGCTCCTATCAGAAGACGGCAACGAGGACCTGCCGTCGGTGTGGAAGATATGCCGGAGGCTGCGGGCCCCTCAAAGACTTGACCCGATTATTACCGACGGAGACAGAGAGGCACGATCTCCCATGGAGAAGGCGGAACTGCTCGCTGATCACTTGGTCTGCAGCTTTTCACCCAATCCTGGGAATCCCGCTTCTGCCAAGATTGAAGAAGAAATCGAAGCGTTTGAAAGAGCCTGAGACGCCGATCTGAAAGACGCCTCGGAAATTCCAAGATTCGACGAGAAGGACGTCAAAGAATCAATACGTCACCTACGCACGAGGAAGGGCCCCGGAAGCGACAACATTCCCAATGTGGTAATTCGGGAGCTTCCAAAGGCGGCGGAGAGGTCCCTGACAAAATTCCTAAATGGCTGGGTCAGGATTTTGTTCTTCCCGACCACTTGGAGAAGAGCGAGAATCGTCTGCCTGCCGAAGTCGCAGAAATTGGAGGTGGGTCCCGGAGAGATCCGGCCTATCTCCTTGCTCGACGGCTTCGGTAAGATATTCGAGCGACTGCTGCAACGGCCGCTGACTGATTTCGTCCGGGAGAATGACATCCTCCCGGAGGAGCAGTTTGGTTTCCGTGCGCAGCCTTCCACAGTCCATCGGCTGGTGCGAGCGGCGGATTTCATAACGGACAGCTTCAACAGAAATAGGGCGGTTGCTGGGGCCTTCTTCGAGGTCAGTAAGGCGTTCGATCGCGTCTGGCATCCGGCTCTCTTTTTGAAGATGAGACGACTCCATTTCCCACCTTGGATTGTTCGGATGGTTCACTCCTATTTGAGAGACAGGACATTCACCGTGCAATGGCTCGGGGCGAATTCAGGGGTGCGTCGGATCTCCGCCGGCGTGCCCCAGGGATCAGTCCTCGGACCACTGCTCTTCAATATCTACTCCCACGACATTCCAACTCCACGTGGTAACCTCGATATCCTGTCTCTCTTTGCCAACGATACGGCCCTCCTGTGCTGCTCCTGGCAGAAGGTGACCGCGGTGCGAAGACTAAAGAGCGCTGTGGCGGATCTCCTTGAATGGTACCGCCGATGGCGCTTTGCTGTTAACGCACAGAAGACGAAGGCGATCATCTTCCATCCGGGAAATGGTCGGCCGCCAGGAGTGAACCTAACAGTGAATGGAGTCGCCCTACCGTGGGAATACGAAGTTACCTACCTCGGAGTATTGATGGACCGGAAACTCCTTAGGAACGCCCAAGCGCTTCGTGTACGTAGAAAGGCATTCGCGGCGCTTAATCGGCTCCGGCCGATTATCCTCCCGCCGGTCCTGAGTATCGACAGGAAGCGTAGACTGTACCAAGCGTGCGTGCTGCCTGTTTACGTACGCTGCTCCGGTACGGTCAGGAGTGTCGCGAACGAGTCTCGCTCAAATTCAGGTGGTGCAGAATTCTGCTCTTCGTGACATCATGGCACGCGGTGCTTACGCCCGCGTTTCCGAGATGCACGAGGACGGAAAGCTGGAAACCCTGGACGTCCTTCTGCCTAGAATATCTGGAAAATTCTTCATAAAAGTGGCAGAAGCGGAAGTAAAAGTAATTCTCCGGGTTGGCGACATAAGGGTCTGGCCATGGGACCGCTACAAGCGCCCCATAGCATGCCAAGACGAGTAAGACACCCTTCCGGCAAAGAAGAAGCCAAGGCTGCTCTGAGCGGGAATAAATCAAACGACTGAAAACGCTGAAGAATTCTTCCCGCCTTAGTAGCCTTGGAAGCTGGAAAGGCGCAGTGTAAGGGCTACGCAAGAGCCCTTGCAAGAAACTGCTCTATAAGCAAAGCAGAGCAGTGACTGAAGACACTAAAGGTTGTGGAAATCTCTTACGGAGGCCGAACCTGCTGTTGTCTCCACGCTTCCTCTTTCCTTCCGGGCTGGACTCCTTGTGTAGTAAGTCCAATAAATGTATTGCAATGAAAGCCCCTCTTTGATTCCACGAACCCAACCCTACTATGTCCACGCAACAAATGGAGTAAAGTCCATGACGAGTAATTTCCGGGAATATGTGGAATTGGCAAAGTGACAGGCAAGAGACGCTGTTCAACGCTTCTGAATCCAAAGATGATGTATTATGGTTTTTTAAAATGCAATGGAGGGAGTTGGCAGAGGTATTTGCTTTGTCGCAGTCATTGTATAGTACTCTCCCATTATGTGGTATTGGCGGCACGGGTACCTTTTTCCTTCGCAGACAGTGGGCTAGGGTCCATACCGAATTGTCGTTATGTGAGAGTGAACTTATTTTCTCTTGCCAAGTTTTTTCCCAATATGTTCTACTTTTGTATGTTACAAATTTTTGAAGTGCACAGAAGCCGATTTTATCTTGGCGGATATGAGTGCGTTGCCATAAGGGCTCTGGCCTTGTTTCTAAGTGAAATTAAGTGCAAAATATCCGTAGGTAGTGTGGCACCAGCGATTGAGGCCGGAGAAGGAGGGTAGCAAGAGCGATGAATGGTTATGGTTAAGGTGCTTGTAAAATCTTGAGCCGCTGTCCCAAAGCTGTCTGGAGTGCTAGCAGGAGATGGGACAAGGTTAATGGCCAAGCAGTCTTCTTTAAATAGTTTCCAGTTAACTCTTCTAGTTGGTTCTGGTTTTATGAAGAAGGGTAGGAACGCAGTAAAATATGGGGCAGTGGTCCGAGGCTGAGTTATCTTGGTTAAGGATTTGGAATGCGATATCTGCGGATAATGGAACTACATCCAGGATATTTGAGGAGTGGGGGTGATGATGGAAGAGGGTAGGGAAAGGCGGTGAGTGAATTGCGATATTTTTGGTAAATAGGAGCTTATGAAGGGCTCGCCCTCGTGTGATAGTGGTTTTGCAACCCCAGGGAGAATGTTTGGCGTTTAAGTCACCACATTTTATGAGATTTGGGTGGAGTAGGGATGAGAGCGCTGATAAGCCAGGGGCATCTGACATTGAGGATGAAGGTGGAAAGTAGGCTGACCAAATGTTAAGGGTCCCAGTAACTCCTTTTATTGCTATTCCAGCGAATTCCAGTTTTTGGGTGGGTGAGGGTTGAAGTTATGTGAAGAGTAGGTTAGTTTTGGATAGGATCATGACCCCGCAACCAGGATCATTGGCTCTATCTCTTCTGATTGTAGAGTAATTTGGACAATTAAATGTTTGGCTATTATTAAGTTTGGTTTTTTGAAGAAGGATGATGTCTGGATTATGATTGGTTATTAGGAGGTTTAGCTATTGTTTTTTTGTATTTTATGCAATTTATGTTCCATTGTAGAGTTTTAAGGAAGTGGTTCTTTATTTGTGAATTAGGCACCATTTACAAGTTGAAGAAGGGCTGGTATAAGGTCATTGGTGAAGATGCTAATAAGGGTTTTAATTGTCAGTAGGAGAGAGAAGTTTCGTAGTTATGCTCAATAGAGCAGTTCTTATATTTGCGGTTGATGATTGGTCATTGATTGAGGGAGAGTGTTGACCAGAGGGTGGCGGAGGGTGTTGATCGGAGGTTGGGGGAGAGTTAAGAGATGATTTAGGGGTTCACAGCCTAACTGTCAGCTTTCAAAAGGGCCCTAAAAGACATAACAGAATGTAATGGCTTTTCTCTCATCTGTTCGCACTCATTTATTTCCCTAAAATCCATGTCAATCTTGTCATCAATGCACCTGATGGTTCAGGAGATCTATTATACCCTGTGGTCCCTTCAGATAAAGGGGAAGTAAGTATCCTCTATACCGACTGCTGGTCATGTGGGAATACCAGGCATTGAAAAAGCTGGCAAAGCAGCAAAGGAAGCCCTGGTCAAACTCAAAACAGACTCAGCATTGCTTCCTGTGGTGAACGTCGGGGCTGCCTTGCGGAATTTGGTTCTGAACCAGTGGAAGGAAGCTTGGTGATTCTTGCAAAACAAGGAACTTAAGGCCATAAATTTGGTTTTTTTGACAGGGCCCTCTTCCATCTGGAACATTCAGAGGGAAGAGGTCAGGATCACGAGCCTGAGAATAGGGCACTTAGCCCTCACACACTCTTCATGGAGACAAAAGTGCAACCTTGCTGCAATGTTTGTAACTTGCGCCTGATTGTGACTCAGAAATAAATTATAAAAGGCCAGATACCTTTTTTAAAATAAGAGGTAATTTAAGCAATAGTTTAGGAGAGGACCCCAACTTTTTAGGTAAGGTTTCTGAGTTTTTAAAGGAAACTGACCTGAACTGACAACTTGAGTTTCTGTTTCTTTATTTTTAAATAATTTTGTTTTTAACTATATATGTGTTTTTTTATACATTAATGTATATATCAAAATTGGATTGAGGTTTTAAATGTTTTAAAAAGTATTGCAAAAAGAACCACTATTACTACGGGTTGGTCTCTTTGGGTAAGACCATTGCCTTCAGCTGCGAGATCTGAATGAAAATGTTGGTTAGTACGGAAGAGAGGGGTGATCCCATGGCTGCACTTTCATGATGTTCAATGTGCTTATCATTCCATAGGAAGTATGAGTTCCAGAGACAGAATTTACGAGGTCCAGGTTAATCCTTAGCTAATCCCTGTGAGGTGAGGTTTTTGATGAGTAGCATGGAGTCATCAATGGGCGTATTTGTGAGCAAGGAGATTACATCAAAGGTCACGAGCATGTTGACTATTTGGACTTCAGCATTCCGAATAATGTGAATGAAATCCATGGAAGTTTTAGCAAAAAAGTCAGTTTTTCTGGGGAAGAGTGAAGAGCATGTGCAACATATTGCAATACCTTGTGGGTTGGTGCATCGATGTTGCTGACAATGGGTCATAAGCAACATCGATGCGTTAGAACCTTAAGTGCCATCAAAGCACGCGGAAATTTGGAAACTAAGAAGAAAAAGAACCACAATGAAACTACAAGATATTAACTTGCATTGCTTGGAACATAGCCCAGGCGTGTACACTAATAGGCAATGGTTCGCATTCTTAAATATAATTACATATTGATATATTTCATACACTCCTTCCCATGTATGGTTAATTTATTCATTCATTTATTTATTATATTACCAACACGAAGCCCGGATACATCTTGAAATGACTTTCTTGCTTGCAAGAAAGAAAAACATCTTCAATTGCCATTATATATTTGTTGAGAAAGGAAAGTCAAACGTTTGTATGTCTCCGCACATGTCCAATAATTTGATTTTCCTTTCCAGTATTTGATCTTTATACCTAACAAACGAAAATATAGTATCCATAGAGCATACTTTATTTCTCTTTAAAATTAGATCTTATTCTCAATCTAATTCGAAACATTTCATTCTGCACTTGTTTGTTACTGTTGCCACGGCAACAGCGTCACCAAATGAACGAATCAAAACAAACATTTTTGCGTACTTCAGATACAGCATTCTTTACACACTCACAGACCATAGGCTTTCCATTCCAACTGAATGACATTGAGCAAATTCTTAACGGCATGGCTTCTCATTTGCGTAAACAAGGATATGGTGTTTCAGGTTGCTAATCTTAGTGAATGTATTTTGGAAAGAATGGACGGGGGAGATCTTTTGTGAGATATATGCCTTTTAAATTTGGAGAACACCTAATTACATACACAACAATAATACTTGCTGCTGAGATAGTCATGTTTTAATTGCTTTGGGCTCTGCTTGAATTGACTGCAGTATCAATCTCTGTAGAAAATATATTTGTAAATGTTCCTTTTTTAAGTAGTTAAGATCCATGTTTTTGGTAGAATTGAACGGCAGTCAAGTGTCAAACGACAGCTGTAAACATCGTCAATAATATTTAGAAATTAGTATTATTTCACATGCGCAATGATCAAACGATACATTGAGTAAAAATCATTGAAAATGGATTGTTAAAATACAATGGTTATAAAAAGGAAGATTGGATATTTAAGTAGTTAACGTAAAGTTAGATTTTTAATCTGTTCTGTAGTGAGGGACCATTTTATTTAATATGCTGAATCAATTCGCAAATACACCTATTAACGCCACAAATCCCTTGCTGTTGTGAAATACTCCTTTTTAATTATGGTGACTGTGACCTGAATTCACATCTTCTTCTACATTCTGTTCGATTGCCATTGCTTATATTCTTGAAAATGCCAGTATTTAAGGATACAAGTGTGACCTTTATATTTCAAATGCATTTAATGTACTCACTTTCACAGCAAACCGATAATGGTTGATTATATGCAGTTTAACTGAGTACACTATGCATTTAGACGGGCTTTATTATTATACAAATTCAGAATCAATGGAAACAAAATTTAATTAAATATTGGAGCAATGTAAGACAATAAGAAGTCTCCTTGAATTTGAGTGTTTGTGTACAATAATAAAAAAATGTTTAACATCACCAATATAATGACACGCTCATTTAAACGGTTAAATTCTCATTAAGTATGATGAAGGAACATGCATCAATTGTCCTTTGATTTTGGAGAATTTAGTAAACCAAAATGAGCACACATAATGAAATGGCACCCATCATAATTTCTGTCAAATTATGTCAATTATGGTGATTGTGACCTGAATTCACATCTTCTTTTACATTCTATTCGATTGCCATTGCTTATATTCTTGAAAATGCCAGTATTTAAGGATACAAGTGTGACCTTTATATTTCAAATGCATTTAATGTACTCCCTTTCACAGCAAACCGATAATGGTTGATTATATGCAGTTTAATTGAGTACACTATGCATTTAGACGGGCTTTATTTTTATACAAATTCAGAATCAATGGAAACAAAATTTAATTAAATATTGGAGCAATGTAAGACAATAAGAAGTCTCCTTGAATTTGAGTGTTTGTGTACAATAATAAAAAAATGTTTAACATCACCAATATAATGACACGCTCATTTAAACGGTTAAATTCTCATTAAGTATGATGAAGGAACATGCATCAATTGTCCTTTGATTTTGGAGAATTTAGTTAACCAAAATGAGCACACATAATGAAATGGCACCCATCATAATTTCTGTCAAATTTCCTTGAAGAATTAGCAGTTTTATTGTAGCGTTCTTGGATTTATTTTGATGAATGCACCAAACTCAAAGGATTTCATTTCCACCTTACTCATCTCTCAATAAGCAATCAGTGTTACAAAAACAGTGTAAAAAAACAGAAAGTTTTACATTTGAATGTCCACAATATGAAATGCACTGTAAGTTGATGAAAATCCACAAAAAATAGTATTATTTAGATTTGCTCTACCCGTCATGGTGTACAATCATGACTCCACAGCTAATTAAAAATGGTCTGCAGAAATCACGTTGTGGTGTATTAGCAAAGGAGCAAAAATCTCTCTTGTGTAGTAGCAAGATTCGTATGATATGTTTAGGGAAATGACCCCATAACTCATCACTGTAATTCAAATGACATGGAAAGAGGACATGGCCAAGTGTTAAACGATACTCATTTGAAATGAGAAATTTGAGCTTTAATCAGTTCATTACAGATCTGACTGATGTGAGTCTCCCTGTTAAGTTTCCTATCTATATTAATTCCTAGTATTTTAGAATTTTCAATATCAGTACATTTTTATATACCATAACTGCATACAATATGCTGAGTTTTGTTAGTATTTAAACATAAATGACAATATGAAACCTGCCTGCTTAGCCTATCTTTCAGTGGCTCTGAATCGTACCTTTGCATCTTCTAGATTTTTATATTTTTGAACACAAAAAGTATAATAAGGATATAAAACATATGTAGGTTTAATTTTACAGGGCAAATCAGTGATCATGATGATACCAAAAATATCTCAAAGACTAGAAATTCTTCATGAAAATATGGGCATTGAAATTATTATTGGAAGCTGAATGAGGCAATGTTTTTATGGACAAATTAATCCTAGAACTACTAAAAATTTAAGAGAAATTAGGTAAATCAGACTGTTATGCTAAGATACAATTTTCAAGGGAATAATGAAATTAACTCCTAATAATAATAATCTAGAAGGAACTTGAATCCTTAAATGAAACATCCCTATCCTGTTCCTTCCCTTTTCTTGCTTGCCTCACATTCTCCCCTCTATTAACATCTTGAACAGTCCCCTGTCGGTCAATATGCCCTTCATCGATTTTTACTGCCTCAATAGGATTTCTCCCAACCAACCCCTATCTTCACCTACCATACCAAGTACTTTCTCATTGGTTTTCTTCTCGGTCCATTTCACCTTCTCCATTTTCTCCACACCCACATGTCAAAAGCCTCCAGTCCACGACTATCCTCCTGCTTCAATGACCACATTTCCGCACCTTATATAACTCTGCACCATATCAAAAGTTTCCCGAGTCTTTTTTTAATATCCTTACATAACATCCCATTCATCAACTCTCTCCTCCTTATGAAAGCCTCTGTGCCTAGCATAATTCTTCTCCATACGTCCCTACTACTTTGACCGAATTGGTCCAAAATGCTTCAGAGATAAGTGAACTGTTCTACCTGCATTAGTTTTTGCCTGCCTATTTTAATGTTTAGCTTAGCTTTTTTCTTTCTAGAAAATTGCATAACCTTTGTTTTATTAATTTTGTTTCTCATCCCATATCTGTCCCACTAAATTTCGAATTCACTCAGCAATCCTTACAACCCCTTGTCTGACTGACAAACTAAAGCTTAATTAATTTATTTTTTCATACTCCTTGTGTATCCGATACCCATGGTGGGCCCTTCTCGGGCTAATTGATGGTTCCTGATGAAGTAATCCTTAGTTTAATTGTGCGCAGAGAATCACGATGAGGTTATAGCACGTGTCTTAAAATAATAATTTGTGAGCTCAGCTCAGATTAGCATATCCCACCTGTCCGAGAAAATACGGAACTTCCGATTTAAAGAGGTACACGGGCACATGATTATCTATGAGACACTGTCACATACACTGAATAAATCACTAGTCCAACTGTGCAACCCCTCACTTGACACCAATATGTCGAAAGAGGGATTTCTATGGTGCAACACAAAGGGTATGGGGAAGGTCAGAGTAACTACACCAAGTATTAACAAAGCAGCTGTATATTACCCAACATCAGTCATAATGCACCATTAACATAAGTGTAAGCAAATTATGGATGGCTAGACCCTCGGTAAATTAACGCGAGTGCGGACAGAATTAAAATGGCAGAAAATTACCTGGGACAGGATAAATGCAGGGTGGACGCGGTCACAAAACACATAACCTAGGCAGAGCCCTCGTCCGTCGGAAAAGAAGGGAGTATGGCAGGGTGGACGTGGTCATGACACGCATAACCTAGGTGGAGCCCTCGTCCGTCGGAAAGGAAGGGAGTATTGCAGGGTGGACAAGGTCAAACGAACGTAACCTAGGCAGTGCCCTCGTCCAAAGTTTAGTCAGGAATAGGACACACTGTCACGAAAAGCGCAACATAGCTGAATAATCATGTCCTACGGGTCACCGCCAGATAACCAACTGACTGCTTTTTGCCCAGCGACCAGGGCTTTTATACCCAATTTAGGAGTGAGGGGAGGAATACTTTTGAAACATTGTCTTTGGTCACGTGGGACATTCGCAGGAGCCAGTGATGGAGTACCATGTCGCATACTTGCGACAATAGATAAAAATTTTTGCAAAGTTACCATCTAGAATTTCAATCAAATATAATAAGCTCTGTTGTTTAAAATATTAAATCTTCCTCTTTACACCATACATGAAAAGAATGGACTGGTGAGATCTTTTATGAAACATACACCTTTTAAATTCTGGAGAACACCAAATTTCATTCACTACAAGATTACCAGCTGCTGAGATAGTTGTCTTTTAATTTGTTCTGATCATAAACTCTGCTTGAATTGACTGGAGTATCCATCTAAGTGTAGAAAATATATATGTTAATGCTCCTTTTTGAAGTAGTTATGGTCCATGTTTTGGATGGAATTGAACAGGAATCAAGTGCCAACCTACAGCTGTAAACAGCGTCAATATAAATTTAAATAATACTTAATAATGTATTCAATGATCAAAAAACACATTGAGACCAAATTATTCAATGTGGATTTTTAAAATACAATTTATTGAAAGATTCAATATTGAAAAATTAAACATAAAATAAACTGTATTTAATACACGCTCGGTAGATGAATGGGCTTCTTAAGTTATTTCCACAGCCATTTTGCAATTACCCATTTGGGTGCAACAAATCCAATATTATGAAGCACTCCTTTTTAATTACAGTGTTTGTAAAATTAATTCATTTCTTCATCTTCATTATATTAGATTGGCATCCATTGGCTTAGAAATGCCATTTATTTTAGAATATATGTATGACATATATAAGTCAATTGTTTTAGATGCACGCGATTTCAAAGCCAATTAATAATTACTGATTCCATACAGGTTCATTGAGTATATTTTATTTATTTTTATAGGCTTTATTTTCATAAAAAATTCAGAATCAATCAAAACAGATTTCGATGAAATATTGGAACAGTTTAAGACGATGAGAAGTCTCCTTGAATTATAAAGTTTGTGTTCAAAATTATAAAATATCAAACCAATTTAATGGCAGACTCATTTAAACAGTTATTAATTCATTTATGTATTCATTGTCATTTTCTTTTGGAAAATTTATAAACTCAAATTAAAACAAACATATTAAATATTAATCTTCATTACCTCAGAATGAAAGATCCCGAAACGGACATATTTTCCCAGATTTATGAAGAAGGTATGATTGCCCAATTGCTTGATGCATGGGTGTTTTGGTGTCCGATGGATTCCCAGCAACACGCTAACCACCAAATCTAAGATTTCCTTTGACTGCTTCTCATCCTGTTCATTTAGAGATTGATGAAACTGCTGGAATTCTTCAATGCTTTCGGGCATTAATTGATGATTACTCAATTGAACTATAAACTGTGGAAATCAAGTTATATGCTGACCAGTATACTGATTCTTTTGTTAAAAAAAAATCAAGTTTTATAGATTGGTAGTGTATAAATACTATTGAAATTAGTGTGTTGTTTTGCATTGATCATTCTTCATAAAACAACTGTACAAGGATGAGCTCTCACTGATGCAGTATGTTTCCCTGAAAGGAGCCAGATTTGGGGTAGAAACGTTTAGATTTTCTAAGCCTAAGTCTGGATATATATGGTCATTTAATATTATTTCTACAGGAAAAATGTGGGTCATAATAGTCCAGGGGGGTAGAGCATTGGACTATTGACCGGAGGGTCCTGAGTTCAAACCCCAGGCAAGGCACTCAGGGCAGCTGCTGCTCCAGTCAAGCTATGTGATTTTTTCTGGTACCAATCTTCCTGGAAAACCTTATCTGCCACAGTGAAAGTAACTGGCTTCCCTTAATACCCTGATGTCTGAATTTCACAGACTGTATAGAGCTAAGTACAGGGTGAACTCTACCATCACGCATAAACCGACCTTCCAGCATTGATTACTGTGTTTATTGTACACAGGAAATGGTCAGTATTGAACGTGGAATATGCCAATCTTTCTAATACATACTTAGATTGTGCTAGCAGTAATGAAACCTCTGCTAGGTCAAAGATTATATCCTGACTGCAGACAACTATTAGACCTCCTCAGAGCTGGCTGATTTATTGGTTTCGAAAGGAACCGATAGACATGGGACATTGAGAATTAAAAGGAAGGAAGTACTAGATGACGTATAGACTAAAGAAGTTGAAAAAGGAGGAATTGACTGCCCTCCAGCAAGGCAAAGTGATTGCTATGAATTGGGAAGATAAGAAGGCCGTCACGTCTCTGTACCCTTTACAGTACATAATATGGAATTTGTGGAATATAAATGAAAAGGATATGGTGCTATAAAAGCCAAAAGTTGCTGTTGTGTACAATAATACAATAGGTGGAGTAGAAAGGGAAGATCAGCACCTGACTAATTTCCCCATTATGAAAAAAGGGGGTCAAAAATTTTTTAAAACATTTTTCACTTGTTGGACCAAGGCTCATGGAATGGATTTCTATTGCAGAGAAAGGGTGGTGGACCAAAGGGTAAGTTCAGAATTTAGAATCAAACTAGTGGAAGATGTAATTGATGGGTACATTGCATATGATATAACATGTGAGGGTGGAAGGCCTTCAGTAGAACAAATCCTTAAACCTCTATGAGAGTTACAATTTCCCAAGTATATTCCACCTACAGAGAAGAAGGAAAAGCTTTGTAGGATGTGTGCAGTTTGTTGGGCCAAAAAGGATGGAACAAGCAAAAAGATTGGATAGGAAGCAAGCTGCCATTTCCAAGCATGTCACAGCCACTAAGAATAGACATGTGATTTTATGAACGGGAGATGATTTTCGTGTGTTTTAAAAATATGGTTAAAAGAATTTGTAAATCATGCCTTAAGTTTCTACGTCATATCATTTTAATCCCAATGTTGTTTCGTAATCCTGTTTGTCAACAGGAATTAATAATTCTAAATCGTCGATGACTTCATTTGCGTGAGAATGATCCTGAGCAACTTTCATTTGCCGCTGTGTTTGTAATTCAAATTTCGAAAATTATGGAGAAATGTTGCTGTTTCTCTCGCTTTTAATACCCAAAACATTCTATATATAAATAATTTAATTAGAATGAGCCAATTGCGTCATGCCATACATCTTCAATCGTTTTCTCTCTGAATATATTGATTATGCTGATTAAATCCTAAACAAATTCTTTCACTTTTTCCACGTTTTATCATTGGTCGTTGTTGATGCGAAAGATGAATGGGGGTCCTGCTACCGACCAACCAATCGATGCTTTTGGACTGCGCCGTTAGTTGCATCTTATACCAATATCCAGCTAGGCTGAACAATGGTCGTAGGTTATAAGTGGTTTATGGGCGAAGTTAAGCTAGTGAGTATATTTTATTGCAGTTTGTGACAGTATTATATTTGGAGATTATGACAGCCCATTTATGCTTGCTTTAGCACAATTGTATCTGAAATGGGGATTATCAGGATAATCCCATAAAGGCTCTAATAATGGGTTACCAGTATTTCCTATTGCTTGTTGAAATGACGTGGCTAGGTCGCTTAGATATGTTAGAAGGTCCGGTATTTTTAGATCGGTGTGAATATCTGAGTTTCTTACAAACCAGGCATCGTTGGCAAGGGTTCGCAGAGTTTTATTTTGGAAGCGTGTCATTTTCTTCGATTTGGTTGCGGCTATTGAACCCCAGGCTGGGTAGCCTTCAGATAGGTGGTATCATAGATTTAAGTAACAGTACCTTGGTGAGAAGACAAAGGGGACTGGTGCGTTTTCTGAGGGGATAGAATAAGAAAGCGGCTGAATTGGCCTTGTTGAGTGCATATTGAGTGTGTGCTTGCCAAGTGAGTTTACTGTCCATTGTACACCGAGAAATTTAGCCGATGATGCCTGGGGGATTATTTCCCTGCCATAGTGGATAGGAGTAATAAGAGATTTCTTCCATTTTCTGGCGTAGTTTACGTTTACGCATTTTGTGGTGTTAATGGTTAGTTTCCAATTGGTCATCCACTCTGCTATGCTCTTAAGGTGTTCTTGGACATTTTTCGCGGCATTATTTGGATCAAAGGAAGTTGACGCTCTAGCTGAGTCATCCGCATAGAGGTAGCTTTTGGGTCGGAGGGGAGGTCGTTAATGTAGAGGTGTAATAGGACGGGTGACAAAATTGATCCTTGAGGAAAGCCTGCGGATATGGACCGGGTAGTTGATTTTGCATTGTTAAGGGCTAAAAAGAACGTGTGGTTTGAAACAAAGGAGGGGATGGTCTTATTTAGGTATACTGATATGTTGGTTTTAAGCAGTTTATGTATTAAACCAGTTCGCCAGAACTTGTCAAAAGCTCTTTGGAGATCAAAGAAGACTACTTGGGTGTGCTTGTGGATGTGGAAGCCGAAAGTGATCTGTTCAACCAATCTTGTTATTTGCTGAGTCATGGAATGTCGTCGGCGGAAGCCAGTTTGCTCAGGTCTGATCAAGTCTAGGGCCGAGATTTCTTCTTGTAGCCTGTTTAAGATGCATTTTTCTAGAAGTTTGCCCAAGCAGGAGAGCAGGCCACTAGGTCTATAGTTCAGGATATAAGAAGGATTTTTATCGGAAGGAAGGAGTACTATCTTAGCTGTTTTGCCTTTGGGAAGTGCAATTGGGAAAGACAGGCGTTGAGGATAGAGAGTGGGTGTTTAATAAAAGATTTAGGAAGGTTTTTCTGGTGAAGGTAGGAGATTTGATCGGGTCCCGGTGATGACTTGGTTTTGGAGTGGGACATAATGGAGTAAAGTTCTTGAGGAGTAATTTCCAGGAATATGGGGAATAGGCAAAGTGAAAGGCCAGAGACGCTGATCAACGCTTCTGAATCCAACAAGGATGTATTATTGTTTTTAAAAATGCAATCGAAGGAGTCGGCAGAGGTATTTGCTTTATTGCAGTCATCGTATACTGCTCTCCCATTATGTGGTATTGGCGGGATGGGTACCTTTTTCCTTTGCAGACAGTGGGCTAGGGTCCATGCCAAATTATCCTCATGTGAGAGTGAACTTATTTTCTCATGCCAAGTTTTTTCCCAATGTTTTCTAGTTTTTTATGTTACAACGTTTCAAACTGCACAGAAGCCGATTTTATCTTGGCAGAGATGAGTGCGTTGCCATGAGGGCTCTGGCCTTGTTTCTAAGTGAAATCAAGTGCAAAATATCCGGAGGTAGTATGGCACCAGCGATGGAGGCCGGAGAAAGAGGGTAGCAAGAGCGATGAATGATTTTGGTTAAGGTGCTTGTAAAATCTTGAGCCGCTTTCTCTTTGCTGCCTGGAGTGCTAGCAGGAGATGGGACAAGTTTAATGGCCAAGCAGTTTTCTTTAAATAGTTTCCAGTTAACTCTTCTAGTTGTATGAACGACGGTAGGAACGCAGTAAAATATGGGGCAGTGGTCCGAGGCTGAGTTATCTAGGTTAAGGATATGGAATGCGATATCTGCGGATAATAGAACTACATCCAGGATATCGGAGGAGTGGGGGTGATGATGGAAGTGGGTAGGGAAAGGCGGTGAGTGAATTGCGATATTTTTGGTAAAAAGGAGCTTATGAAGGGTTCGCCTTCGTGTTGTAGTGGTTTTTCAAGCTTTTGTTTTTTGTTTTTTATGCAATTTATGTTCCATTGCAAAACTTTAAGGAAGTGGTTGTTTATTTGTGAGTTAGGCACCATTTACAAGTTGAAGAAGGGCTGGAATAAGGTCATTGGTGAAGATGCTAATAAGGGGTTTCCTGTCAGTAGGAGAGAGAAGTTTCGTAATTATGCTCAATAGAGCAGTTCTTATATTTGCAGTTAATGATTGGTCATTGATTGAGGGAGAGTGTGGTCCAGAGGGTGGCGGAGGGTGTTGATCGGAGGTTGAGGGAGAGGTAAGAAATGATTGAGGGGTCTCCACGATTTCGGTTTGATGGTTTTGCCAAGGGTTACGGAGAGAAGGAAACGACTGAGAATTTGTATTTTGGTTTGGTTGTTGAGGGCTCGTGCATGGTCTGTAGTTGTAGGGCTTCCATGCCATGCCGTCACGTAAAATCAGGGGTAAGGGATTATCTGGCGGTGAGGGTAAAAGGTTACGCATATGAGCTAGGAGACGTCTTCCGTGTTTCAGGACCTCTATGTCTGCGGTAACCGAGCTTCTAACTTTAACTGTTTTGGAGGGTCCTCCCTAACGGGAAAAAACTTCCGTGCTTGACCACTTGGTGCTTGCTGTTTCGATAAGTGAGCAATGCAAAGCCCAGTTGTTCGTCCCAATCAGAGTGGTCTTGGGCTGCATAATGGGGAGTCACGGAAGCAAAGGAATGGTGTGCATGCCCTAGACGACCATTTGAGGCGGGGTTATATGGAGAGAAGTGAAGATAGATTTTATTTTCAGTTCCCTGCAAACGTTTTTCATTAGTTCCGAAGTGAAGTTTGCACCTCTGTCTGCCAGTAAATATTTAAGCACACCGTGACGGCAAATTATGTGCTCGAAAAAAAAATCCTGCTACTGTTTTGGCCGATTGATCTGGAATCGTAAAGGCTACATGATATCTTGTGAAATAATCTTGGCGAGTTAAATGATATCGGTTAACTCGGAGGGATAGGGGTAGTGGTCCAACAATATCCAAAACTAATTTCTCAACTTGGTAGGCGGCTTCAACCAGTGGCTGTAATGGGATAATATTCACGCGTAATTTGCTCTTTTGGCATTCGATGCAATGCTGAACGTACTGGAGGGTGTCCGAATAACAGCCTTTCCAGTTGAAGTGTCACTGGACGATTTCCACCATTTTGTTGATTCCGCGATGATTCCTGATAGGGAATTATCGTGGCAACGAGTCAAAATGAATTTCCGCATATTTTTGGGTGCACATTTTATAAAAATTGGTTCAATCTCCGAAGGGTCAACTTTCTATAGCACATTTTCCTCATCGTAAAAGTAGCCGGACTAATGGGAACTCCTTGAACCCGTCCCATCGCTATTATCCACGAAGTCATTCAGTTTATGAAACAGTGTTGCACCGTGTCGGCCTCTTCGCAGGGTCCTAATGGGGGATTCTCGCACGAAATGAAATCTACTTCCTCACCTTTACTGCATACAGATTCTAAAGACATCATGTGGTCAGGTTCAAATTTAATGGTCTTGTTCTCAAAATAAATCTAGCTACGATACTTTATCATAAAATCCAAGCCAAATATGCCTTCATTGAGTGTGTCCCCTAGATTTATTACAAAAGCATCATGAGGGTAAACACGATTGTCTATACAGAAAGGTACGCGACTCTGACCGTTTGTCATTAATACATGACCTGAGGCGCTTCTCACTCACGCGCGGTCGTACGGGGCTATTCCTAATGTATCTAAAAGGAACACTCTTTCGTGAAGTATCGTGACCGCCGCGCCTGTGTCTACAAGGAAATGACGTAATTTTCCTATAATCTGCACGCTAATCGTCATTCCTTTCACTGGAGTGATGGATAGGATGAGGTCTTCCCCAACCCGCTGGTCGGGGTCATCCCGTTTCCCGAGGCCATTCAGTTTGAGCACTCTGGACAATTAATTGGAAGGTGGCCAACTTCCTTACATATTTCGATGCATAGCGGGGGACAGTCTCGGGAAATATGTCTCCTTGCTCCGCAGTTAAAACAAGCTCGAGTTTTAGAGCGACAATCGCGAGCTATGTGGCCCGCGCACCCACAGGAAAAGCATTTTGCAGTGTATCCGGTATTTGAGGTGTTATCTGTGGCATTCGGCCGCATAGGATCTTCGTACGTGGCGGGTTTACTACCGGCAGAGTTATTTTGGGGCAAAAAGCGAGCGCTTCTTGAGTTCTGCACTGTATTAACTTTTGCTGAAGCCAGTAGTTGAACGCAATTTGAAAGCATCCGTTCTAGGGAGAGGAGGGAAACGCGAGCTAAGAACTTCTTAAGCGGGTTTCTGGAAAACCTTTTCAGACACTCTAGAATACGAGGATTGGCCAAAGCATATTCTGCCGCCGGCCCATGCAGGTGTAAACGGGTTACGCAAAGAGTATAAGTTTCATTCCAAGAGCTAAGGTGCCTCGTGATTTTTAAGCATTCTAAAAATTTTTCGACCGTCACCTCATCGTCACCGCTAAAATTCAGAATGTAATAGACACGGTTCCCCAATGTTTTGTTTGTGAATGGATTATTCCCTGTAGGAGAGGCTGCGGTGGCAGGCTAAATTGAGTGCACAGAAGGATCGAAATCATCTAGGTTAGTGGAACCCCTTAGTGAAGTCGACTCAAAATGGGGAGAGAAATGGTTTAGCGGGGAATAACTAGGCATAGCCATGACGGTAAACAGTAGCACGCGACACAGAAATATGAAAATGAATGCAGGTTACACTAGATTAGCCAGAGCAATAAGTTCAAACTACATACACAAAAGGGAAAAAACAAAATTATAAGTGGATAAGATTCCAGTATTTTGATGAGGAATTGAAAAATTATCTTGGAATGTTAATGAATCACTTGGGGGATTAAATTTTAGATTACAGTTTCGAGACTCAAAATTTCTCTGCGACCCTACACCTGACACCAGAATAATGTTGCGTGGTTGGCGACAGAACAGCCACTCTCAACAAATACCTTGACAATCTACATCTTGCACTCCTCAAATACGGTTACCCAGAAAAGCTACTAAAAAAATAAAATGCACCACTCCGCCCGACCACACACACCACACAAAAACAAGCTCACATCTGACGCAGGACTCAACCTTTGCGCCACCTATTTCCCCGGATCACACAGACTGAAAACCTTTCTTGAAGAACTATCTCCTATTTGACATGACAATGACGCGAACTCATCCTTACTACCCCAATGCCCATGTCATGCAAACAGACGACCCGCCAATCTCAAAAACCTTCTTAGATCCACCAACCCTTCGGCACCCCCCCCCGTGACAAATTTCCTGATATTTCCCCTACTTGCAACCATCCCCGATGTTAAACCTGTCTTCTTATTAGGTCTACTCCCCACTCCCTACATTCTCTCATTGCCCTCTCACCACGTTCCCACACTAATTGCCTATCAAAAAACATAATTTATCTTTCTTCATGCAAACATTGCACATCCTTTGACAGAGGCAAATGCATTACCCCCTTATCTATTCGAATGAATAATCACCGGTACTCCTGCAATTCTGCCTCACTCTCTTCTCTTCCTATCCCTTCACACGCCAATTCCCACAACCTTTCATTCGACCAGCCTTTTGCCCATTACTGTGCCGCTCGTGTGAAATTTTCCGTACAATCGTTATATATATATATAAAAATTAATATCTCACCGTCCGTCCTACCTTAGCGTCTGCCACATAGACAAATATGAAACAATTGAACACGGGTGAAAATTTCATCATTCTTAAAGGGGCATGCATACCAACATAATAAAAACAAAATCTTGACTATCGGACTGTCCAAATCCGCGAAAAAAAAACATTTCTCGTTATTTTCTGAACACACAGCTCAGTAGACAGTTATATCTAAATGTGTCACATTAACTAACATTCAACAGGAAGAAATGTTAGAGTTCCTGAAATTTGACATGATGCAAGTCCTATTAATTAATGTTTCAATAAATTTTCATCGTATTCTTAATGAAATGAAACTAAAACTGTTTCATTCGTTCCTACATAATATTAATAACTACTTACAGTTGTATGAAGTCCTAAAATCGCAACCATATACTAACCTGGCGGTATTTTGAATGATGGGTACGGTTATCACTAAGTCACGCTATCACATTATGCATGAGAATAGTGGTCACTTTATATGATGATTCAATCACTTCCAGCTCCTCGGTCCAATCCCTTTTTTATTCATAATATCTGGGATTTTACACATCCTCTCAATGCCCAGTTTCCTATTTTATTTAAATTCTGAATTAATCGTCTGTGTAAAGAATTATATAAAAAAATAAATATTGAAGGCACGAGGTTTGGCTGAAAACCAAAATCCACACACGTGCTTGTAGACTATGCAAACAAAATTACCTCTAGAAGCACTCCTGGTCAGTAGACATGTGGAAGCTGCATTACCTCTAAACAGGCATGCTAAGGTTTGAGGTCGTTAAACTATTCATACAGTGTATTTCGAGAAGCGGATGAAGTATGGAGACATGTTCTAGTGTAAAAAAACAAAATGACCTCCATAAGCAATCCTGGCCTCTAGGCTCTTGGAAGTAACATTCCGAGGCATGCGAAGGTATGAGAGCGTTGCGTTCATTTGGTGTATTTTGAGAAGCGGAAGTTAGGAGATGTGTTCTAGTACTACAAGGAAAATGCCCTTCAGAATCACTTTTAGTCTTGGCATATGAAACTAACATTCCCCTCAAGGTTGTCACGTTAATCAAGTGTATTTTGAGAAGCAGAAGTTTTGAGATTTGTTCTAGCGCTATGTCAAAACGATTTAAACCTTGCTTTGGTAAAACTTTCAACTGCTGGAAAAGCGATTCCTATTGAGGTTTATCATCGGTAAAGGGCCCTTTATGGAAACAATGCCTGCCATAGGTGAGACGAGGGGACGTGTTCCTGCTATATGTCAGCATGGCGAATTTAAACAGCGCAACTTATAGAAGTGACTCCTACTGAGACTCAATCGTCGTTTTAAAAGGCTGTTCATTGCGATGATGATGCTGTATGTAGATCTACTGTTAATGGATGGGTGGTAAAATTTCGTGGTTGTGAGCCTGGAAAAGCCAATAATTGGTCAATGAAACCGGCAGCGGACCTCCGATAACTGACCCACAGGCAATATAAACATTGCAAACTCGTCATTGAAGATTTGATTGAAAATGACCAAACGCGAATCCCTGATATCAAAAGCATATATCGCAAACCATATTTTTAGAATACAAATACTGTTGTACGTATCGGCTTCATAATTGAAAATTTGGGACATTGTAAAATCTGTGTTCACGATGGGTTCACTTAAAGAGAAGAAACAAAATCCTCCTTGATCCCTTATGCGATCTTGTGCCATGCAATTTTGATTTTTTTC
The DNA here is from genome assembly GCF_022747635.1 of Hetaerina americana. NCBI lineage: Eukaryota > Metazoa > Arthropoda > Insecta > Odonata > Calopterygidae > Hetaerina > Hetaerina americana. Next base: position 122,273 of record NW_027286826.1, read on the forward strand.
CCTCTGAACTCAAAAGACACCTCAATGGGTAATCAATACACCTCGGACGATGAGGAGGCGAAGGCAAAAATTTGATAACAGCACACTGTTTAATCTCGCCATGTAGACATATAACACACACTAGAACACGTCTCCATACTTCCTCCGCCCCTCAAAATACACTGGATTAATGTAAAGACCTCAAACCTTCGAATTTGTGTTCGAGAGGGAATGATACTTCCACAAGCCCATGCCAGGAGGAACGTGGAATGTTAGGACAATGATTATGACGGGTAAACTGGAGAATATTAAGCGAGAGATGGAAAATGGAAGAATAGATATTTTAGGTCTATGTGACGTGAGATGGAAGGATAGCGGGGATTACTTGAGTGATAATTATAAAATAATATACAGCGGCAGGGACAAGATGCCATGAGGGGTTGCCATAATATTAAATGAAGAGGTAGGAAGAAGCATAGTAACATAGAGCAAGTAACGGATAGATTATTACTAGCAGAGATAAAAGCAGAACCGAAGAACTTGGTTATTATTCAGGTATACATGCCACCGAGCAACCATAAGGAAGAAGATGTCGATACAATATACGATCAGTTAGAGGGCATAATCGCGTCTGTTCCTGCAGGGAAACATTTGATAGTGATGGCGGATTTGAATTCAACGGTAGGCGAAGGAAGAGATAGTGATGAGGTGGGGGACTAGGGTTTCGGCACGAGTCATGACCATGGTTAGAAAGCACTGGAGTTCTGAAGGAGACAAGGGTTAGTCATCACCAACACTTGGTTTAGACACCACAAAAGATGCAGGTATACATGGAAAATGCCAGGTGACTCAGAAAGTTATCAGCTAGATTATATCCTGGTAAGACACAGGTTTAGGAACAGTGTGTTAATTTGCACAGCTACCCGGGGGCGGATGTGGACTGTGACCACAATTTAGTTGTTATGAAATGTAGCGCGCGTTTCAAAAAGATAAGGCAGGGGCGGCAAGTTAGAAAATGGAATGTAGAAGCTGTAAATGGTTTGAAAAGGAAGGAGTAACAACAGGCGGTAGAGGAAATCATGGAGGATAGTAAAGGCTAAGTACTATCGAAGAAAAATGGGAAACTATCATGAAAAGGTTATTGAAAGCCGCAAAAGGCACTATTGGAATCGTTAACGCTAAAAGGACTAGGAAACCATGGATCACGGATGAGATGATTACAATGTTGGATGAGGGGAAAAAATGGATGAAAGCTTTCCTTGAAATGAAATGATTTTCTTTATCCTTTTTAAACACGTACGGCTGGGGGAGGGAAACAAAGGAATCCCCAAAGGTTCCCAATTCCTCCAAAGGTCCTCTTTGGTACCCACCCCCTGCATAAAACTCCTCAGGAAAGAACAAAGGGAAAATTCTTAATCTCGTTGTTTAAGGCAGACAAAATATGCATTCCCGGGAAAAACCGGTGTCGTCTGTATGCGCATTTCCTTTCATGGTGCCGACTGCCAACCCCACTTGTACGTCAACACCGTAATTAGGAGCAAGAATTCATGTGTGACAATTACTTGACGTGTTCTTTTGATAATCAGGTATACGCCGTCAAGCCATGGAAATTTTCTTCCTTTAAATAACAAAAAAACGGATCTTATTTGGATTCCATCATTTGTGCTTCAAGCATTTGTACTTCAAGTATTCTGATATCTATGTGAACAGGGGAGACTTGCACTTTCACAAACTCACAGGGCAATCAAATATTTGGCGGAGCCAAGTTACACAAAGATTGTGAAGCTGGGAACATAACGCTTTATTTAGTTGGCACAGGAAAGTACGCAGCAATTACAGGACAATCTAATTGACATTAATTTCAGGTAAAGCTGTAGAACACATTATTACCACAACTATTAGGGGGCAGAACGACAGTATTTTTTGATCAAGACTCGGGATGTCCCTACAGTGGACAGATTTATTATTCCGAAGAGCAGAATAGCTAAATTATAGTGCTGCATCAAAATTTTTCTTGACTATAAATCGGGCAATATTTTTAGCCATAAACTGTCCTTGGCTCTGTGAAATGACATCGGAAGTTATTACTTTAAAGGTATCATTGATGCCATATGAGTGCCTAGCTGCAGATGCCATGGCATTATGGCATCCCTGATATAGCATCGACAAACGAATTGATATGCAGTAGTCATTTGTCAAAATCGTCCAACAAAACAATCTAAACATGAGACTTAAGAGTTAACTCAGGAAGTTTTAATGCACCTGATTTTTATTCCGTTTTTACTCAATGTGAAAATTTAAGTTTCAACAATTCTAAAGTTGAGCCAACGGCATTGATGAATTTATATTCGCAAGATGGGACGATTATTGTCCATTGCTTTTGAGTTATCTTGAGAATATTGAAGACTGTGATGGATGGGCAGATTGTTAAGTAAGCCAGAAAACGGAAAGAAAAGGGTTGGGATTGAATGAAAGAAGTGTCCATTATGGAAAAAATGCACAAAGATGCAAAGGTGCGATTTAGAGCAAAGGTACTTTCCTTTCACCACAAATATATGCTGGCAAGTGAAGATGTTTTTCTTTCTTGCAAGCAAGAAAGTCGTTTCATGATGTATCTGGGCTTGGTTTTGTAATATAATTAAATAAATAAGTGAATGAATAAATAACCATACATGAGAAGGAGTATATAAAATACGTAAAATATGTAATTATATTTAAGAATGCGAACAATTGCCTATTAGTGTACACGCCTGGGCTATCTTTCCAGCAATGCAAGTTAATACCTCGTAGCTTCATTCTGGCTCGATTTCTTCTTTGTTTCCAAATTTCCGCGTACTTTGATTACACTTGGATCACTGCAGAACGGATAATAATAACAATTATATGGGGACAGTTTACCGTAATGCGAATAATCACAGTAGTAAATGGGGCGACTGGATAAATAACGAAGAGAGAACGGAATCTTAGCTTAAACTTGAAAAGTGAATACTACAATACTACAAGTACTAATTTAGTACTTTTTTGGGTAAGTACATTTATAAATACCCAAGAATATTACCGAAGTGACAAGTTGATGACGGGAGTTTAACATTAAGGAATTCAACAGCTTCACGAAACTATATTTACCCTTAGTTTTGAAACTAAGAGATTCGTTAAACTTCGGTCTACATGACATAAACAAATCAAAAGACGAGCATATCAAAACGCATGCTTTTGGCACAATTACGCGGAAATCTTTGTCGTTCTTCATTAGTATTAGGCTAGAAACACACACGCACGTCTTATTTCCGTTATTCACTTGTTTCAAAATAACAACAGTTTTAACCCGCAAATATGATACGTTTCACGAAAACATTACAGATGCAAACAATGCAATTCTCTCAGGATGCATTCAGTAAAGATTTATTACTCAAATATTCTAGAACTATTTATACACCCTAATGCATAGGATTTATTACGAATACGGCACATGTCTACGTGTCAATTAGCATACTGTCATGCAATTGAGAACGAAATTAAATGTTCTACAACGCTGAATAGGTGGTCACAACACAATAAAAAACGTTGTACTCATGTCGCAATAGACCCACATTGATACACATGATATTCGACAGAAAAAACAAAACCAAATTGAGTAATTTAAATATTTTAAATGCTTTGCTAAATGATGTGCTATCAGATATGCTCTATTGTTCTAAAAATTTTCATTCCTTCTCCAGGAATTCCAACATTGCCTTAACTATACATTTAGCACTGATTCCAAACTGTGCAGTTCATGTGTGAATTCCACACGACTAGCACACCGAACTTCGGGTTGATTACTGCTTTTATAGTCTCTCTCCCCCTCTCGCCATCCCCCCACATTTATTTGTACATTTATTCTTATTTATTAATTCCTAAATAAAATAGATTTGAGATTTTAGTCATCTTGTCAGTGGTGCAAAATGACCTTAGACCTTGATGTACCCTATAAACCCTTAATACTACTACCAGGTTAACATGATGTAACATCTATCTGCTGGTGGGTGCCCGGTAGCTCATTTACTCTAGAAGCCCCTGTCCATCAGCTGCCTCTGACATTTATATTGATGCCCATGATCCTTTATTTAGAGGGCCAATGACCCTTAGTATAAGGAGAGAACCAAAGTTAGAAACCTCATGTGTCCTTGTGGTGGTCTCTCACTACAATGTAGTCCTGAGGGAATAATTGACCATATTTTGCAGGAATATTCACAGCCAAACTGTCAGTTATCAAGAGGGCCCTAAAAGACTTAAGAGAATGTAATGGCTCTTCTTTCATCTGTTCACATTCATTGAGCTCCCTAATATCCATATCCGTCTTGTCATCAATGGACCTGATGGTTCAGGAGATCTATTATACCCTGTGGTCCCTTCAGATAAAGGAGAATTAGGCATCCTCCATATGGACTGCTGGTCATGTGGGAATACCAGGCATTGAAAAAGCTGGCAAAGCAGCAAAGGAAGCCCTTGTCAAACTCAAAACAGACAGCATTGCTTCCTGTGGTGGACGTCAGGGAATACATTATAAAAGGCCAGATACCTTTTTTAAAATAAGAGGTAATATTAGCAATAGTTAAGGGGAGGACCCCAACTTTTTAAGTAAGTTTTCCAGGTTTTTAAAGGAAACTGATCTGAGCGGACAACTTGAGTTTCTGTTTCTTTATTTTTAAATAATTTTGTTTTTAACTATTTATGTGTTTTTTTATGTATTAATGTATTTATCAAAATTGGATTGAGGTTTTAAATGTTTTAAAAAGTGGTGCAAAAAGAACCTATATTAATACGGGTTGGTGTCTTTGGGTAAGACCATTGCCTTCAGCTGCGAGATCTCAATGAAAATGTTGGTTAGTACGGAAGAGATGGGTGATCCCATGCCTGCACTTTCATGATGTTCAATGTGCTTATCATTCCAAAGGAAGTATGAGTTCCTGAGGAAGAATTTGCGAGGTCCAGGTTAATTCTTAGCTAATCCCTGTGAGGTAAGGTTTTTGATTAGTAGCATGGAGTCATCAATAGGCGTATTTGTGAAAAAGGAGATGACATCAAAGGTCACCAGCATGTTGACTATTTGGACTTCAGCATTACAAATAATGTGAATGAAATCCATGGAAGTTTTAGAGAAAAAGTCAGTTTTTTTGGCGAAGAGTTGAAGAGCATGTGCAAGATATGGCACTAGCTTGTGGGTTGGTGCACGATGTTGCTGACGATGGGTCGTCAGCAACATCGATGCGTCATCACCTTAAGTACCATCAAAGCACGCGAAAACTAAGAAGAAAAAGGACCACAATGAAACTAAAAAATATTAACTTGCATTGCTGGAAAGATAGCCAAGGCTTGTACACTAATAGGCAATGGTTCGCATTCTTATATATAATTACATATTTTATACACTCCTTCCCAAGTATGGTTAATTTATTCATTCATTTATTTATTATATTACCAACACGAAGCCCGGATACATCATGAAATGACTTTCTTGCTTGCAAGAAAGAAAAACATCTTCAATTGCCATTATATATTTGTTGAGAAAGGAAAGTCAAACATTTGTATGTCTCCGCACATGTCCAATAATTTGATTTTCCTTTCCAGTATTTGATCTTTATACCTAAAAAATGAAAATATAGTATCCATAGAGCATACTTTATTTCTCTTTAAAATTAGATCTTATTCTCAATCTAATTCGAAACATTTCATTCTTCACTGGTTTGTTACTGTTGCCACGGCAAAAGCGTCACCAAATGAACGAATCAAAACAAACATTTTTGCGTACTTCAGAAACAGCATTCTTTACACACTCACAGACCATAGGCTTTCCTTTCCAAATGAATGACATGGAGAAAATTCTTAATGGTATGGCTTCTCATTTGCGTAAACAAGGATATACTGTTTCTGGTTGCTAATCTTAGGGAATGTATATTGGAAAGAATGGACGGGTGAGATCTTTTGTGATTGATATGCCTTTTAAATTTGGAGAACTTGTAATTACATACACAACAATAATACTTGCTGCTGAGATAGCCATGTTTTAATTGCTTTGGGCTCTGCTTGAATTGACTGCAGTAACAATCTCAGTAGAATATTTATTTGTAAATGTTCCTTTTTTGAATTAGTTAAGATCTATGTTTTTGGTAGAATTGAACGGCAGTCAAGTGTCAAACGACAGCTATAAACATCGTCAATAATGTTTAGAAAATAGTATAATTTCACATGCGCAATGATCAAACAATACATTGAGTCAAAATCATTCAAAATGGATTGTTAAAATACAATGGTTATAAATAGGGAGATTCAATATTTAAGTAGTTGTCGTAAAATTAGATTTTTATTGTGTTCTGTAGTGAGGGACCATTTTATTTAATATGCTGAATCAATCCGCAAATACACCTAATAACGCCACAAATCCCTTGCTGTTGTGAAATACTCCTTTTTAATTATGGTGATTGTGACCTGAATTCATTTCTTCTTCTACATTCTGTTCGATTGGCATTGCTTTTATTCTTGAAAATGCCATTATTTAGGGATACAAGTGTGACCTTTATATTTCAAATGCATTTAATGTACTCACTTTCACAGCAAACCGATAATGTTTGATTACATGCAGTTTCATTGAGTAAACTATGCATTTAGACGGGCTTTATTTTTATACAAATTCAGAATCAATGGAAACAAAATATAATTAAATATGGAAGCAATGTAAGACAATAAGAAGTCTCCTTGAATTTGAGTGTTTGTGTACAATAATTAAAAAATATTTAACATCACCAATAAAATGGCACGCTCATTTAAACTGTTAAATTCTCATTAAGTATGATGAAGGAGCATGCATCAATTGTCCTTTGATTATGGAGAATTTTGTAAACCAAAATGTGCAAACATAATGAAATGGCACCCATCATAATTTTTGTCAAATTTCCTTGAAGAATTAGCAGTTTTAATGTAGTGTTCTTGGATTTATTTTGATGAATGCACCAAACTCAAAGGATTTCATTTCCACCTGGTCATCTCTCAATAAACAATCAGTTTTACAAAAACAGTGTAAAAAAACAGATAGTTTTACATTTGAATGTTCACAATATGAAATGCACCCTAAGTTGATGAAAATCCACAAAAAATAGTATTATTAAGATTTGCTCTACCCCTAATGGTGTACAATCATGACTCCACAGCTAATTAAAAATGGTCTGCAGAAATCACGTTGTGGTGTATTAGCAAGGGAGCAAAAATCTCTCTTGTGTAGTAGCAAGATTCGTATGATATGTTTAGGGAAATGACCCCATAACTCATCACTGTAATTGAAATGACATGGAAAGAAGACATGGTCAAGTGTTAAACGATACTCATTTGAAATGGGAAAGTTGAGCTTTAATCAGTTCATTACAGATCTGACTGATGTGATTCTCCCTGTTAAGTTTCCTATCTATATTAATTCCTAGTATTTTGGAATTTTCAACATAAGTACATTTTTATATACTATAACTGCATACAATATGCTGAGTTTTGTTAGTATTTAAACGTAAATGATTAATATGAAACCTGCCTGCTTGGCCTGTTTTTGAGTGGCTCTGAATCGTACCTTTGCATCTTCTAGATTTTTATATTTTTGCACACAAAAAGCATAATAAGGATATAAAACATATGTAGGTTTAATTTTACAGGGCAAATCAGTAATCATGATGATACCAAAAATAGCTCAAAGACTAGAAATTCTTCATGAAAATATGGTAATTGAAATTATTATTGGAAGCAAAATGAGGCAATGTTTTTATGGACAAATTAATCCTAGAACTACTAAAAATTTAAGAGAAATTAGGTAAATCAGACTGTTGTGCTAAGATACAATTTTCAAGGGAATAATGAAATTAACTCCTAATAATAATAATCTAGAAGGAACTTGAATCCTTAAATGAAACATCCCTATCCTGTTCCTTCCCTTTTCTTGCTTGCCTCACATTCTCCCCTCTATTACCATCTTGAACAGTCCCCTGTCGGTCAATATGCCCTTCATCCCTTTTTACTGCCTCAATAGGATTTCTCCCAACCAACCCCTCTCTTCAACCACCATACCAAGTACTTTCTCATTGATTTTCTTCTCGGTCCATTTCACCTTCTCCATTTTCTCCTCACCCAAATGTCAAAAGCCTCCAGTCCATGACTATCCTCCTGCTTCAATGACCACATTTCCGCACCTTATATAACTCTGCACCATATCAAAAGTTTCCCGAGTCTTTTTTTAATATCCTTACTCAACATCCCATTCATCAACTCTCTCCTCCTTATGAAAGCCTCTGTACCTAGCGTAATTCTTCTCCATACGTCCCTACTACTTTGAAGGTTTTCAAAAGGTGAATTACAAGAGAAACAAACGCAAACGAAATACGGCTTTTGGGAGTTGTAAGCAGCCTGCTGTTATGTGCAATTTTGTGGGAGTTCCTCGCAAGACTCTCTTCTACGTTGGTCGTGTCCAGTCCAATGCAACGCCTGATAACATTTAGAAGCATCTGTCAGGAATATTTCCTGGGAATGACTTCAAATGTGAAAATTTGAGAGTTGGTGAAGTTTATAATTCTTTTAAACTCTGTGCGCCAATTAGCCTTAAGGATCAACTTCTTAAAGAAGATATTTGGCCAGTAGAAGTGAAAGTTGGGAAATTTTACCCCCACACCGGTAATTATCCCCCTACCTACAATTATAAACGAAATTAATGCAGATCTGGCTGCTTTGTCATTATGGGGAATAAAAAATTTATTGAAAATAAACCCAATCAAAAGTCAGTCCATCATAATTGGATACCATAAACTACATTCTAAAATAAGTATTAATAAACTACCACCACTAAAATTGCAAGGATCTATCATACCATACCTAAGGACAGTAAATAATTTAGGCTTAACCATAAATGAAACATTATCTTGGACTGATCATGCAATTGCTATCTGCAGAAAAATTAACTCATCCCTGCATTCACTGAAAAGGTTAAAGCACATTGCTCCCCCCTCCTTAAAGATGCTTCTTGTGTCCACTCTTCTCATACCCCACTTTGATTACTGTGATGTAGTATACCAAGACCTTTCAGGCGAACTAAAAACCAAACTCCAGAAGACCCATAATTCCTGTGTGCGGTTCATATGTGATCTTAGGAAGTACGATCATATTTCCGACTCATTTAATAGAATATCCTGGTTAAAGCTAGAAGGCCGCAGGCATTTACATATTCTTTCACTTCTCTACGGAATACTTTCAAAGCACACCCCTAATTATCTATACAAAAACTTCCTCTTCATCAACTCAATCCACAACAGAAATACCAGGGGTAATAACAAACTTCTTGTCCCACACCATCGCACGGAAATCTATCACAAATCTTTTCATGTTACAGCATGCCGTCTGTGGAACTCTCTCCCAGATGACATAAAAAACTCTTCATCAACAACAACATTTAGAAGAGCACTTCACAAGTTCATTTTCCTCAGGTACTTAACTTAACCAGTATCCCTCCGTCATTCCACTCAGCTGTTATACAGATCACTGTGTCTACTTTGTTTTTTACCCTGCTTTTTGTTTTGTCATCTCAAGCGGTAGGAGTTTGCGTAATTATTTTTAGAAACATCACGCTTCTCATTACTCCGCATGTGTTGTCAATGTATTTAATTTCTCCATTTCAATTTCAGTAACTTAATAATATGTATACTCTGTAAAAATGATTGTTACAATGTACATGTATCTTTCCTCTAATTAATAGGGTTTTCGCAGGTTTTTCACACCCCCCTTCTCTTCGTGGGTGTTTTTCCTGCGTGGGTTTTTACTAGTTGAGCAATGCCACGCTCTCCCTAGCTTTTCCCACAAACCTCATTCTTTGCTCAGACTTTCCTCATTTTATTGTACTGTTGACTTCACTGTCATTTAATTTGAGTATATGTAGGTGTATTCTTAATTTATATATGTATATGTATATGTATGTATGTATGGGTGTGTATGTGCGTACTTATGTTTGTATTTATGTATGTGTATGAATGCATGTATGTATGTTTATGTGTGTATGTGTATGTGTGTGTGGATATGTATGTACACTACCTTGATCAAAAAGTTCCCGGAATAACCACCGTGTGGCGCTCCCATCGTTCTGATTTGAGTTCTGTTTTTTTTGTTAAATTGGTACATCTGTTGTTGATATTCCCTTTAAATCTTAGTGTCATAACTTGACATTTGCAAAAGTTACGGTCAGTTTTCGGTATGTCCATCAGTGCTTCCTGCGATTTTTCCATTACTTCCTCTCGGCTGCTAAAACGCGTTCCCCGTAATGGTTTTTTAACTCGATTGAACAGAAAGAAGTCACAGGGAGCCAAATCAGGTGAATTCGGTGGCTGTTGGATGGTATTTGTTGCATTTTTCGTCAAAAAATTACGAATAATGATAGCACTGTGCGACGGTGCGTTATCAAGGTGCAAAATCCACGAGTTTTCTGCCCACATTTCTGGTCTCTTTCGGCGAATTGCTTCACGCAAACGTCTCATAACGCCCAAATAAAACTCTTTGTTTACTGTCTGGCCTTCTGGCAAAAATTCATGATGCACTACACCGTTGTAATCCATGAAAACCGTCAGCATTGCCTTCTTTTTTGACTGAAAACGACGTGGTTTTTTTGGTCTCGGCTCATTTGGTGAACGCCATTCACTTGCCTGATGTCTGGATTGCGTGTCGTACTCATAAACCCACGTCTCGTCTCCAGTAATGATCCTTTTGATGAATGTGGGATCGGATTCAGCCTCGCAAATCATGTCTTTTGCGACGTCAACGCGGTCTCTTTTTTGCATGAAATTGAGGTCTTTTGGCACCAACTTTGCTGCTACACGACGGAAACCCAAATCATTAACCACAATGTCTTGGGCGGATCCATAGGCAATGTTCAAGTCCTCCGCTATTTCTCTGATGGTTAATTTGCGGTTATTGACCAACATTTCTTTTACTTTATCAATTTTTTCACCGACTTTCGATGTCGATGGTCTGCCACTGCGTTCATCATCTTCGATTGACTCACGACCACTTCTGAACCGCTCGTGCCACTGGTAAACGACCGTTTTTTTTAGAGAATCGTTGCCGAAACACTTTTCCAACATTTCCAACGTCCGTGCGCCACTAAATCCGTTTTTACGCAAAATTTAATACAAGTTCGTTGTTGCAAATTTAAATCCATTTCTGAAATTGTAAAAAATCGCCAACACACACAGAGATAGATGTACTCTTGGCTACGTAACTTTTGCAAATGTCAAGTTATGACACTAAGATTTAAAGGGAATATCAACAACAGATGTACCAATTTAACAAAAAAAACAGAACTCAAATCGGAACGATGGGAGCGCCACACGGTGGTTATTCCGGGAACTTTTTGATCAAGGTAGTATGTGTAGGTATGTGTATGATAGGTATGTATGTGTGTGTATGTGTATGTATGTGTATGTGTGTGTCTATATATATGTATATACTGTTTTCTTTTTGATGTGCAAATCTGTGTTAATGAATTGATGTCTGTCTATATGTATTTATGTGTACATATGACTGTATTTATAAGTTTAATGGCTAATATAATATGTATATGACGATGGGTTAAATGGAAGAAGGGACCATTTGGTCTCAATTTCGCCCAAATAAAGACCACTATCTATCTATCTATCTATCTATCTATCTATCAAACCGCGGAAACTGACCCCTACTCATGAAAAGACAGAGAATATTGCTGAAGGGTCAGCTGCGGTGGTAAATCCGAACTCCGAGTTGAAAACTAGTGATGCACCGGTATCCACCTCAGCAACAAAAGGCCACACCGATAACACTACGGAAAAGTGTTCCTTAGAGAAACGTGTTACCCGCCTCGAAATGGGAATATCAAAACAAAAGTCCTTTTGACTAGATAGTTTTAATTTATTTTGCCAAAATGTGAGATGTCTACGTAATAAGATAACGGAGATAGAGGCAATAGTCAAACATGGTGGCTACAATGTGCTATGTCTCAATGAGCACTGGATTGCAAGAAATGAATTTGATGTGTATAACATTAGTGATTTTGGCTTGGCATCATTCTACTGCCGATCTGTAGCAAAAAATGGTGGTACCTGTATTTATGTCCTGAAAGGTATGCCCTTCAAAGTAGTTGACTTGGACAAATTCTGTCTGGAATTGCACTTTGAAATATCTGCGATCATATTGAAGGACCTGAATTTGATCATTGCTTCTGTGAGAAATGATTTACTTAGTTACTACCACTCTTACAAACCCAGTGGAAGCCAGCATGACAAAGAGACCTACTTGAAATACAAAAGAGATTATTATAATTGAGTTAGGTGTGCAAAAAATAGTGCTTACAAGGATTTTATATTGAATGCAAAAAATAAACAAAAGGCAGCATGGAGTATAATCAATCAAGAAATTGGTCATGGTAATGGAAAAGAAAATCTTCCTTTCACCCCAGATGCTATAAATAATTTTTTCTTAAAAGCTGTTGAAGGCAATTTGTTCTCTCGAAAAGTTGATGCTACCAATATTGGTAATATGCTGCAAAATCTTCCTCCGAATAATATTAATTTTAAATGGAATTTTTTTACTCCACTTGATATTATATTGACTGTTAAAAAATTTAAAAAATCCAACAGTAAGGATATTTATGGTCTTTCTAACTCCCTAATAAAGGACATTATTGTGCTCATTGCGGAACCATTAGCAATGTTAGTCAATTTATGTTTTGAGACAGGAGATTTACCAACAGCTCTAAAATATTCCAAGACAGTACCTGTTATAAGAAAGGTGATAAAGATGATTTAGATAACTACCGCCCTATTTCCATAGTCCCCGTTTTAGGTAAAATTTTTGAAGCTATTATGAAAGATCAAATATGTAATTTTTTTGAGTTAAATAATCTCTTTTCCAAATCCCAGTATGGCTTTCGATCTGGGAAATCTACAATTTTGGCAGTAGAGTCCATAGTTAATTATGTCACTAATGCATTTGAAGAAAAGGAATCAGTCTCAGTGACACTATGTGATCTTAGTAAGGCCTTCGACTGTGTTAATCATTCAATATTACTAAGAAATCTAGAATTTTATGGTATTAAGGGAGTTGCACTGAAACTAATGAAGTCATATTTGGATAATCGTCACCAATTGGTTCAACTTGATGGCTGTCAGTCTGCAGCTCTTAAAGTAAAAGGTATTGTACCACAGGGCTCTGTGCTTGGCCCAGTACTTTTCATTATCATGATTAATGATTTTCCCTGTAATATGAAACCTAGATCTGTTTTATATGCTGATGACACTACTTTTGTGAAAAAGTATCAACATCTAGAAGATGCAAAGTTACGATCTAGCGCTACCCAAAAACAGGCTAAGGAATGGTTTGATGTTAATCATTTACAATTAAATACTAACAAAACTTAGCATATTGTGTGCAGTCTTAAATAAAAAACAACTGATATTGAAACTGCTAAAATACTAGGAATTTATATTGATACAAAACCTAATTGGGAGACTCACATCAGTTAGACCTGTAATAAACTTAGTAAAGCTGTTTATATGTTAAGAAAGCTCAACTTTATCAATTCAAATGAGTATCGTTTAACACTTTACCATGCCTTCTTTCAATGTCATTTGAATTATGGTGTTGAGTTATTGGGTCATTCCCCTCATGTTAAACAAATTTTGCTACTGCAAAAGAGAGCTATTTGCTCTCTTGCTAATATACCACCATGTGATTCCTGCAAACCTTTTTTTATTAGGTATAGAATCATGACTGTATTTTGTTTGTATATCTTTAAGGCTCTGACTCATGTGAAAGTTAATCTAGAAACTTACCAATTAAGATCCAACCTCCATAACTATTCCACAAGAGGTAAATCGAATCTAAATACTACTTATTGTAGATTGTCATTAACTCACAACACATTTTACAATATGAACATACCATGTTTAACTATCTGCCTACTCAGTTGAAATCAGATGCTATCCAGAGTTTCAAGAATAGGGTATATACCTGGTTACTTGCTCACCCACTATACTCATTGGATGAATTCTTTTGTGACAATTTTCATCACATTTAAGAAAGTATGTTTATATGTTAAATAATACTTATATTGACGACATCTAATATGGTTGTACCATTTTTAAAATGAATAAAGTATTATTATTATTATTATAGGTTGAACAGCAACGGTGATAGTGGGCAACCCTGCCTTACACCTCTTCCTAACACTACCCATCAGGACTCTTCATTTCCCACTCGCACCTGAGAAGTCTGAGACATATACAGGTTGCGGATTAGCTTCCTTTCCCGCCAATCTATTCCTATTTCCTGCAATATACTCATTAGTTTTTCACAATTCACTCTATCAAATGCTTTTTCAAAAGCTACAAAACAGGCAAATACATCCTGGTTTTGTTCTATATTCCTCTCGATTAATAATCTCATTACTGCAATGGCATCACGCATACCCCTCCCGTTCCGAAACCCTGAAAATGTCTCGCAAGTTTGATGGGCATTTAAACAAAACAGAGGGACAAGGTTAGAATAAAATTGATGTTGACTGATTGTCATTAATAATTGTGAAGAGTTCACGGATTAAATGTTTAATTTTGTGTGTTCCGGGGAAGAAAGTGGTGATAATATTAGGGCTTTTTGGGCAGTTTGGTTTGATGAGGGGAGTGTATTTGGTTGAGGGTTAGGATTTTACTGCTCAGAAGCATTCATGGTACCTACATTTTCTCAGAGAGTCATGTAGCTGATATAAGTACTTCTGTTGGGAGGGGATGTTGTTGCAGAGACGGAAGCCAGGGACTGAGAGAGAATTGGATGGAGCGCTTTGTATGAGGTGGATGGCCTGTCGAAATCAAGCTACTGTTTTAGTTGGCTTAATGTGGACTGAGGTATAAAAGGTATTGTTTTGGAGGTGAATGTTGATATACAGGAAAGTGATATTCGAGTCGGGTATGGAAGAAGTGAATGATACTGATGAGGATTTGAGAGAGGAAATAAAAGGAGATAAATTTTTGCATCTGAGGAACCAAAGGAGGAAAATATCATTGATATAATGGGCCCAGAAGAGTGGTTTGAAGGTTTGTTATTGCAGAAAGGCATGTTCTAGTTTACCCATAAAAAGATTGGCGTATGTAAGAGCCATACGTTTTCCCATTGCAGTGCCTTTTATTTGTAAATATATTTTCTCGTTGAATTGAAAAGCATTTTTGGTAAGAACAATTTTACTCTGTTTGATGAGCAAATCTGTGGATGGGGTGTGTTGTGTGGATCATAGGGAGAGTTAATATTGCAGGGCTTCTCAGCCTTCTTTGTTGGGAATGGAGATGTACAGAGATGTATTGTCTATTGTGGCCATGAGAATGGTCATGTTGTTGGGCTGAACCAAGCACTCTTCATGTATCACATGCCTCCCTCCCACCCCCTTGTTCATTTCCCATTGGTCCCTTACCCCTCCCTCCCTCGTCCCTCCCCCACACATGTCCCCTCCACTCTTCCTCGAGAAGGCCAGTCTGAAGAAAACAGCAGAGCCATTGAAACATCAAAACAATATATAGTTAGTGTCCTTTCTTTGTGTCCCTATGCTTTAAAAATCTACATCTGTGTTTTTGTGTGTTTATATAATTATGTATATATATATATATATATATATATATATATATATATATATATATATATATATATATATATATATATATATATATATATATATATATACATACTGTATATATATATCTATACATATATATATATATATATATATCTATACATATGTTATTATTATTAGGTATTCTACCCATTAAGGTAGGTTTTTGGATGCACACAGCTACTAAATAAAACATTTTGTGTCTCGTAAAAAAACACAAAATCCTGCATTCTACTCCATCAAGTCCCTCTTCATCTCTGAGTGCTCTCTGCCTCCCATCATCCCGTCAAGCTTCCCTATCCTGCTCCTTCCCTTTCCTCGTTTGTCTAACATTCTCCCCTCTATCACAGTCCTTAACATCCCACTGCCGGTCCTTAACATCCCACTGCCCCTTCACCCTTTTTTCCTGCCTCTGTAGGATTGCTCCAAACAAGCCCCTCTCCACGCCCACCATACCAAGTACTTCCTCATTTGTTTTCTTCTCTGTCCATTTCACCTTCTCCATTCTTCTCCACACCCACATTTCAAAAGCCTCCAGAATACGTCTATCCTCCTGCTTCAATGACCACATTTCCGCACCGTACATAGCTACGCTCCATATCAGTGTTTTTACGAGTCTTTTTTTAACATCCTTACTCAACGTCCCTGTCATCAACTCCCCCACCTTGTGAAAGCCTCTTTGCCTAGCGCAATTCTTCTTCTTACGTCCCTACTACTTTGAACGTGTTGGTCCAAAACACTACCGAGGTATGTAAACTTTCTATCTGCTCTGGTTTTTGCCCTCCTATTTTAATGTTTAGCTTAGCATTTTTCTTTCTAGACAATCGCATAACCTTTGTTTTATTAACATTAATTCTCATCCCATACCGGTCGCACTGAATTTCCAATTCACTAAGCAATGCTTGCAACCCCTTGGCTAACTGACAAACCAAAGCTTGGTCATCAGCAAACCTAACTGATTTTACCAATTCCCCACCCACCTTCATTCATACCTCCAGTTCTTCCCATGCCTCTTTCATCATTTCCTCGGCATATAGGTTGAACAGTAACGGTGATAATGGGCAGCCCTGCCTTACACCTCTTCCTAACCCTGCCCAACCGGACTCCCCATTCCCCACTTGCACCTGAGCAGTCTTAGACATATGCAGGTTGCGGATTAGCCTCCTGTCCCGCCAATCTATTCCTATTTCCTGCAATATACTCATTAGTTTTTCCCAATTCACTGTATCAAATGCTTTTTCGAAAGCTAAAAAACAGGCAAATACATCCTGGTTGTGTTCTATATTCCTCAGAATTAATAATTTCATTACTGCAATGGCATCACGTGTATCTCTCCCCTTCCTAAACCCAAACTGATCCTCCCCATAAGTAATCATTTGCCCTATTCTCTATCCTTTTGTTTATGATCCTGAGAACAATTTTAGCTGCATGGGATATCAAACCTATCATCCTGTAGTCCTCACATGATGTTCCCCTAACCTCTTTGGAATTGGAATTAAAAATGATCTCACAAAGTCTTCCGGCCAGATTCCCTCCTCATAAATACTACGGATCAGCCCATATAGCCTCTTCCTCCCACATTTTCCTAAGCCTTTTAAAAGTTCGGCGGAAATGTTATCCATCCTCAAGGCCTTATTTAGTTTCATCTCCCTTAATGCCCTTTCTATCTCATTGTCTAGTATGCCTGGACCTAAGCTATCTTCCTCTACGTCATGTTCCTCTTCTATGTCTAACTTTGTTGGTCTAAGTTCTTTATTATTACAGTTCTTCTTTATATTCCTTCCATCTCTCTTGGATCTTCCCTGCATCCAATATTACCTTACCCACCTTATCTCTAACTGCGATCGTTGATCTCTCTTTCTTACTTCCCGATAAAGAGTTAACTTTGCTGTACAGCGCACCGATTTCTCCCTTCCTCTGCAGAATTTCCATATCCTCGCACTGTCTTCCACCATGCTTCTTTTGCTTTATTTGGTGCCCGCCTCAATTTATTGTTCAATTCTTTGTACTTCATTTTTCCTAATTCTGTATTTACATTCTTCTATTTTCGCCGGTCATCCATCTTTGTAATCATCTCATCCGTGATCCATGGTTTCCTAGTCCTTTTAGCGTTAATTATTCCAATAGTGTCTTTTGCAGCTTTAGACAACCCTTTCTTGATACATTCCCATTTTTCCTTGATAGTACGTAGCTCTTCACCATCCGCCATGATTTCCTCTACCACCTGTTTGAATTCCTTCATTTTCAAACCATTTAATGCTTCTACATTCCATTTTCCAACTCGCCGCCCCTGCCGTATCTTTTCGAAACGGACGCTACAGTTCATAACAACTAAATTGTGGTCTAAGTCCGCATCCGCTCCCGGGAAGCTGTGCGAATTTATCACACTGTTCCTAAACCTGTGTCTAACCAGGATATATTCTAGCTGATACCTATCTGAGCAACTTGGCATTTTCCAATGTATACCTGCATCTTTTGTGGTGTCTAAACCAAGTGTTGGTGATGACTAGCCCGTCTCCAGCAGAACTTTACTGCTTTCTCCCCGCGGTCATTCCTTGTGCCTAAACCGTAGTCCCTGACCTCATCACCATCTCTTCCCTTTCCTACCGTCGCATTCCAATCCCCCATCACTATGAAATGTTTCCCTGCAGGTTCAAACGCGATTATGTCCTCTAACTGATCGTATATCTAATCGACCTCCTCTGCCTTCTGGTTGCTCGGTTGCATGTATACCTGAATAATAACCAAGTTCGTCGGTTCTGTTTTTATCTCTACTAGTAGTATTCTATCCGTTACCTGCTCTATGTTGACTACGCTTCTCCCTACCTCTTCATTTAATACGAGGGTCATCCGGAAAGTAGTACCCGTTCGTGAAATAAAGACACAAAAGTAAATATTAACAAACATAAAAAATTTTATTTGAAAGAGGATACTTTAAACTACTTCTCAACATAATCTCCAAGCAAATTAAGGCATTTGTCATAACGTGTGACAAGTTTCTGTATTCCTGCTGCATAGTCCTTCGCCGCCAGCTCATTGAGATACAGGGTCACTCCTTTAAGTTCTTCATCGCTGTCAAATCTTTTTCCTGCCAAAAAGTCTTTAAGCTTTGTAAAGAGATAAAAATCTGAAGGGGCCAAGTCCGGGCTATACGGTGGATGGTCGAAAGTTTCCCATTTGAATTGCTGCAAAAGTTTTTGTGTTATCCCAGCTGCATGAGGCCTGGAATTGTCATGAACGAGAATGACACCAGTAGACAATAGACCTCGCCGCCGATTTTGTATTGCCCGCCGTAATTTCTTTAATGTTTCACAATACGCATTGGCATTAATAGTTTCTCCACGGGCCATAAAATCAATAAGCAATACACCTTGTCGATCCCAGAAAATGGTTGCCATGGGTTTCCTGGTGGACAGAACTGTCTTGAATTTTTTTGGTTTGTTTGGTGAATGAGCATGATGCCACTCCATTGACTGTCGTTTACTCTCAGGTGATGCATAACAAACCCATGTTTCGTCACCAGTAATTATGCGAGTCAAGAAAGAGTCTCCTTCATCAGAATAACGTCCCAAAAACGTCAGTGCTGCAGCCATACGCTTGGTTTTGTGCTCATCTGTAAGCTTGCGAGGGACCCATCTTGCACAAATTTTTGCATAATGCAGATGGTGTTTAACAATTTCATGAACAATTGTTCGAGAAACATTGGGAAAATGCTCACAGATGTCATCAATTGTGACGCGCCGATCGTTCCTCACGAATTCGTCAACTGAGCTCACCAGTTGGTCTGTAATGACAGACGGTCTCCCCGAACGCTCATCGTCGTGTGTGTTCCCCCTCCCCATGTTGAAGTTGCGACACCACCGCCGAACAGACGACTCGTCCATTACATTGTCTCCATACACCTCCTTTAATTGGCGATGAATATCACATGGGCGAACGTTTCTTACATTGAGGAATTTAATCACTGCCCTCACTTCACAACTGGCGGCGTTCTCAATTTTTTTAAACATTGTAAACAATCACAGAAACAACACAGGCAATGCTAGCGTCACGCAACTTGGCTCAGAGAAGGCAGACAAGCCACTGAAGCTATCTGACCTCGTCCAGCGGCTACTCGCGTCGTCAGCACTTCATGCGGCACGAACGGGTACTACTTTCCGGATGACGCTCGTACTATAGCAACCCCTCGTTGGCTCTCGTCCCCGCCGCTGTATATTATTCTATACTTATCACTCCAATAATTCCCGCTATCTTTTCATCTCACCTCGCATAGACCTAAAATATCAATATTTCCCCTTTCCATCTGTCGCTTATCATTCTCCAGTTTCCCTGTCCTCATCATTGTCCTAACATTCCACGTACCTATTATAATTAATTTGGTCTTCTTCTGTTGCGTTTTCTGTCCTGCTGCTGCCGGTTTTCTCTTGCAAAGGTTTCGTGGGATGACGACCGCGGAAGCCTTGCCTCCCCCGCTGCCGGGTACGTCACACGGCCGATTGGGCCGAGCCCCATAGTTGCCAGGACTCAAATACTTTGTATAGTCCATCATGTTAATCTTTGGAATGGTAATTGAGGTAGTTTCCCGTTGCGTTCCTCAATAGTTTTTTTAACGTGACACCATGACTTCTTGGCCGCCCCACTTGGGTCTGACGCCATTGCAGCCGCCTCACTGAGGAACAGACGCTGCGTCGACTATCTTTCGTCTGGCTCCTAACCTTTGACCTATCTGGCAAGGGTGACCCTACCAGGAGCAATTATTATTACTCACGCCAGCACAGCTCTAGGGGTCATCGGAACGCACGAGCCATTCCACCACGTCAAGATTGTAGTCCGGGGAGGGTTATATAAATATAAATATATATATATATATATATATATATATATATATATATATATATATATATGTATGTATTTCCAACAGGAATATTCGTGTAATACAAGTCGAGGTTCCGATCGTGTTTTGTGTCGAGCGGCGGTTGACCGCCTAGTTCATCAAGAAGCGTGCGGTTTGACTCTCGACTTCTGCTGCCGGGAAGGCCGTGCTTTCGTTCTGTTTACTGGATCAAGACTGGCCTTGACTCTTGGTGTACAGCTTAGGCTCATTTTTATTTGCTACCAACGGTTTCGTGTAGCGGGGAGGGAGTGCGCACGAGTGTTTATTTCTTTCTTGGAGTCCCTTCGGTGCGCTCTCCCTTTTTTCGCGCTGGCGTGCTCAAATTGATTTGTTTCAAAATGGTCGTACGTCACGTGGACACGCTCGCCTTGCAAATTGACGATAAGGCGAAGGCCCCTGCTCCGTTGGAGGTCCACCTCCTTACACTAGAGTCACTGGGCCTCACACCGGAAAAGATTGTGGATATCTAATTTGGATATAACCGCCATTTGGTATTCCTGTTGGCAACTGAAGCTACTATGAAGAGGATTCTATATTATATCCCAAGAAAGCTACCGTTTCCATCCATAACGATCCGAGGACGACGATTACCATTGACGAGACCTTCGGTAGCCTTTGTAATGTCAGGGTTCTTCGTCTTCCCGTGGATACCCCATTGGAAGATATAACAAGTGAGCTTCACCGTTTTGGAAAAATCCATCGCTCGTGGGAGAACAGGTGGGAGGGCGACAAAATGGCGCGCGCGTGGACAGGTACGGCAATGGTGCGGATGACGGTGGAAAGAAATATCCCGTCGTACCTCCACATTGGCGGCAACCGGGCCATCATCATCTACGAGGGTCAGCGCCGCACCTGCGCCCGTTGCAACCAAGAAGGCCAAGGTGGAGGAAAGCCAAGGTGTCGGCAATATTCCAAGGGCTCCTCTAGAGGTGGACCAATTCGATCGATCTCCTCCGATTTCTCCCGACGGAGCCCCTTCGGCAGATGACCTCCAGTCCTCTCCCGGTCCCCCCGAGGCCACCTCCTGGGTTGGGCCGGTCACCAGCTGTGCTGCCTAAAAGAAGGCCCTCCGTTGAACGCTGCCGAGTAACCCGCTCTTCGTAGAGACCACGGCTGGGTCTTCTTCTTCGGACGAGGTCGAGGGGGAGGTATGCAGTGACAACTCGAGGCCTCGATCGTCGGCCCGTCGGACGAAGCGTCCCGGGAAGCTGCGAAGCTCTTGTCGCCTGGGCTCGAGCGGCGACCGAAGCGACGTAAGCGAAGACCAGGACTCTGGTGAGTGATGTCCGGTGCCCATAGCTGTCCTCTCATTCCACCAATTAATATTATTTCGCTTAATATTGCTGGTGTTTATAGCGCTTTAAAAAGTGCAGTCCAACGTTTTCTCCGCGATCTCAGGGCTGATGTAATCCTCCTTCAAGGGGTAAAAGAGGACATACTCTGGGATACAAACATCTTTCAGGCTTTCGGCAATTTCGCCGAAAGTCATTCTGGCACCACCACCCTAGTCCGAAATGGCATTCCGTTCTCTCATGTTCGCCGCCACGCTTCAGGCCGAAAAACGTTCGCTATCGTGAATGCTATCCAAATAGCGAACCTTTACGCTCCCTCCGGTGAGCGCGCGAGGGCAGAGCACGAAACATATTTTAATGAACTCCTTCTCCCCTACCAGTATTCTTTCTTGGGGAGGGCCATATTGGGCGGAGATTTCAACTCCATCTACCGCCGAGAGGGTAGTGCCTCGAAAAGGGATAGGGTGACATACTATCCAAGCCGGGCACTCTCACTGATTCGAGCGATTGACGCAGTGCGTTCTTATTGCTCCGGTCCCACCTCCTTCACGCGATCAGGGCCTAAATCTCGGACGCGGATTAACTGCCTCTTCGTCTCGGCATCCCTAAAGAATGATTTTTAGAGAGTGGACACGTGCCCCTAAGCGCGGAAGGATCTGGCCAGAAGTTTACGTCCTCAGCGTCTACCCAGTTAGTGAGGGGTGCCTGAACTTCCTCTGGGAATGGCGCCACCTCAACTACATAGCCCCTTTTTACCTTTTGTTCGCTGCTACGAATGTTACAAAGTAATATGGGGACATTGCCTTCAGGTGACACCGAAGCAATGCTCGGCAGAATAAATAAATCTCTCTCGCTTCCAATGACTCGCACTTCTTTGCCTTCAACCATCTGACTCTTTATCTTCGACAACACAACGGATAACGGCGCTACTCAAATAGATTCCTCTGATACAATTTTGCTCGATCGGCCAATCCCATTACTAGCGCCGGTCTGAGTTTCGCGAACTTTGCCATCGCACAAGGGGACAACAAATCTATCCTCTCTTACTGGCGAAAAAACACAATCATCACCCGACTTCTTTATTCCAAACCGGGAGTCGGTGGAAACCTCGAAGACATCGCCGTTAACTTCGTCCCTAGCGGTGCTGCTTCCTTGCGACGCGGGTGGCAACCTCTCTATGACTCTTTCGGCCTTCGGCACCTCTGCTAATTTCTATGAATCCTTATTTAGAGATCCGTTATCCTTATTCCCTTCTGTCGATTCCTCCGTCGTTACTTGAAAACAAAATCCCTCCATACTGCCGTTTATTCGCGAGTTACATTTCATTATCTCTGCCGGAAAAGCACTTTGGTTTTTAGTGTCGCTTATCGTTTTTTCCTCAAGGGATGCTAAATTTTACGTGGCCATTTGCTAATCATTGCCATTAATTATACCATAAATGAAAGAATCAAACGCCTTGACCTCTTTGGAAACTCCAATTTCATGGGCGCCTATGGGCTCGTTCATCTGCGATTATACGCCATTAGATTTAAGGTCTGTCTCGTGTCCCTCACCCATTCTTATTATCCGTTTATTGAACGATATACTTTTCCCGTAACAAACCTTAAAATCAAGGCAACAATTTCAGAGTGTTAAAATCATTCGCCTTGACTGGGATTCAAACCCAGATCCCGCAATATCCGGTTGAGTGCTTTAGCCACTTAAGCTACCGAGGCGTCCTCTTAAACTCTGAAATTTTGGGGCTTTTAAGGGAACAACAGCACTCGACCGGATATTGAGGGATCTGGGTTCGAATCCCAGTCAAGGCGAATGATTATTACACTCTGAAATTGTTGCATTGAAATGCACATTAGCGGATGACTCCGTTAAAAGTTACGGTTGCGGCATCTCCCGCAGTTTCTTTGGAATTCATAAAATCAAGGCCTAGAAGACCGTCATAGTTCGTTTCCCCCAAATCCACTACTAAGATGTCATGGGGTTATAATTTATGATCAATCAAAAATTGCACGAACTCTCTCCGATGATTGGCAAGGAATGACCTGACGCGCTTCGCACCCGAGAATTGTAATCAGAATTCCTTAATTGGCCAAAAGGAAATTTTTTACTATCAATGATGGTAACGGCTGCTCTCGTTTCCACTAGAAAATTGTTATCTTTCCTAAAATTATTAACTACTATTGCCCGTCCTGCTTCTTGAGTTACCACTAGAATTAAATCTGTCCCGACCTCCCAGTCGGGAGATCGGCGTTTCCCGCCACGAAATGATTTTCGCGCCTCGGGCAGCGTCTGGGAAGATGGCCAGTTCTTTGAAAAATGCCGCATTTCACGAGCGGGCAATCTTTAGCCATATGATTTTCATTTCCACAATTTAAACACAAAGACGGCCTCGTTCCCCTCTTCCTCTCTCTACACGCTCGACCAATGTGACCGGTTTTACCGCAGCGAAAGCAAACGCGTGCGCCGTGATTATCTATCCTTCGGTGTCCCTACTTGCACCGGGGAAAGCAGTCTTACTTTGGAACCCCTTCCGACAGTCTGTGCGGCGTTAATTTGTTCCACGGGAAACTGCCAACCTGCAACATTTGGCGGATTCGCGTTCATACCCTACCAAGGCGTTATATTTGGAGATGGCGGCCACCTAGGGGGTTACTGACACAACCACGCATGAGACTGTTGTGGTGAATTTACGTATCTGTTGACGGCGTAATTTCTGACACTAGCTTCTTCAACGCTTGCGAACCCTTCTGTCTCAATCAAGTTTGTTGGATTACGAACCAACACAAACCTACCAATCTCTTTCTTCAGCCCAATTAAAAATTGCACAAGAAGTCAACCTTGACTTCTTCGCTGTTTCTGAATCAATCTCGCCCCATGACTCGCGTAGCCTACGGGCGACATGGCGCAATCTGGTTGGAAATTCTGCGACGCTCTCCAGCGGTTTTCGTACGCAAGTGTTAAATATTTTTTCTAACATGATTGGAGATGCCTTTAGGGAAATTCTCCTTTTGAGATTAATGGAAAAGTCCGCGTATGAACCTGATATGTGATGATTTGCAGAGACAAAATCCGCGGCGGTTCCTCCAAGCCGAAGTTGAGCGACTCCTAAGGTCTGTGCTTCATTCCAACTACTAAGATGACTTACAATACGAACGCTTTCCAAAAATTTGCCAACCCCAAACTCATCTTCCCCGCTAAACATTGGAATAAATGAATCTGGCTGCCAATAGCGGCGGTTTGCGCTGCTTCTCCGCAACCATTTTGCGGACTCGCGCTACTTCCCGGCTGTTCTAACACATTAACCAAAGGTGTGAAGTCGAGTGCACTGCCGAATTTTAATCCATTTGCGGTTTCTTGATAATCGAGAAAAGGGTTAGGGTACCCAAGTCTATGAGGGTTAAGGCCATCCATCGCGAAATTCAAGCCAATGCTAATTACATTAAAATTTGACTGTGCTTAATTAATTTATTTTTTCATACTCCGAGTGTATCCGATACACATGGTGGGCGCTGAATGGGCTAATTGATGGTTCTTGATGAAGTGACCCTTAGTTTGGCAAGAGGGGTTTCTATGGTGCGATACAAAGGGTATCGGGGAAGGTACACCGAGTATTACCCAAGCAGCCATATATTACACAACATCAGTCATAATGCACCATTTACATAGGTATAAGAATATTATGGATGGCTAGACCATCGGTAAACCAACGCGAGTGCGGACAGAATTAAAAAGGCAGAAAATTACCTGGGACACGGTAAATGCAGGGTGGACGCGGTCACGAAAAGAAAAACCTAGGCAGAGCCCTCGTCCGTCGGAAAAGAAGGGAGTATGGCAGGGTGGACGCGGTCACGACACGCATAACCAAACGGAGCCCTCGTCCGTCGGAAAGGAAGAGAGTATTGCAGGGTGGACGAGGTCAAACGAACGTAACCTAGGCAGAGCCCTCGTCCGAAGTTTAGTCAGGAATAGGACACACTGTCGCGACAAGTGCAACATAGCCGAATCATCGTGCTCTACCGGTCACCGCCAGATAACCAACTGACTGCTTTTTGCCCGGTAACCAGGGCTTTTATACCCAATTTAGGAGTCAGGGGAGGAATACTTTTGAAACATTGTCTTTGGTCACGTGGGACATTCGGAGGAGCCAGGGAAGGAGTACCATGTCGCATACTTGCGACATGGTACTCCTAGAATTTCGTTCAAGTATAATGAGCTCTGTTGTTTGAAATATTAATTAATCTGACTTCTAATGATTTGAACCGAATAGAAATAATTTTAAAATCAAATATTTTCTCAAACAACATTGTTTTACTATTTTTACATTATAAACGAATATATTAAGAGCAAATAACTTTAAAGAGCATACTGTATTTCATTAATGAAATAAGACTGGATCCGAACTCCAATTTGAAACCTTTCGTTCTTCACTTCTTTGTTACTATTGCCATGGTGACGTCGTCACCAAATGTTCAAACCAAACAAACTTAATTCTCAAGTAATGTATTAGATTGTTCTGTCACATTTTAAATTTCACATATCGCTAATGCCTTTGAGCATACTGTGCTTACCTTCAGAAATACACAATACACGTTCATTGAGGCTATATAGTTTTCATTCTCAGATTCAGAACGCACAAATTATTTGATTGCTTTGTGAATTAATGGGTGACATTAAAGGATCTACCAGTAGTAGTAGTTTTGAGGGGAAGCGACCGACAGCTAAGGTCATTTGCGCCATAGGGGAAGGACAGGAAAGGATGAAGGGTGGAGAGAAACCCGGCGTCGGCATTAGCCTACTCTTTACGAAAGGCGCCAAGGGGTCCGCGGCTTAACGTCCCATCCGACGGACGGCGTACTCACTCAAAGTGCCCTCCACAAAGCACCTCAAGTAGGGATCGAGATACCTCTGAAAAATATTCAACACCGCCGGGATTTGAACCCGCGCCCTCAGGGTGGTCAAAAGTTGTATTGCACTGTTTGGAAGAATACATC
Organism: Hetaerina americana; assembly: GCF_022747635.1. Taxonomy (NCBI): domain Eukaryota; kingdom Metazoa; phylum Arthropoda; class Insecta; order Odonata; family Calopterygidae; genus Hetaerina; species Hetaerina americana. The sequence goes on from NW_027286826.1 coordinate 149,108, forward strand.
TCCTATTTGAGGTGAACTGTCTCATTGTCTATTTTAAGGTTATTTATGTGTATTTGAACTTCTTCCTATTTACGCCACACATGGAAAGAATGGACTGGTGATATCTTTTATGAAACATATAACTTTCAAATTCTGGAGAACGCCTAATTACATTCACGACAAGATTACCAGCTGCTGAGATAGTTGTCTTTTAATTTGTTCTGATGATAAACTCTGCTTGAATTGACTGGAGTATCCATCTAAGCGTAGAAAATATATATGTTAATGCTCCTTTTTGAAGTAATTATGGTCTATGTTTTGGATGGAATTGAACAGGAATCAAGTGCCAACCTACAGCTGTAAATAGTGTCAATATAAATTGAAAATAATACTTAATTTTGTATTTCACGATCAACCAGTACATTGAGACCAAATTATTCAAAGTGGATTTTTAAAATACAATTTATTGAAAGATTCAATATTGAAAAATTAAACATAAAATAAACTGTATTTAATACATGCTCGGTAGATGATAGGGCTTCTTACGTTATTTTCACAGCCATTTTGCAATTACCCATTTGTGTGCCACAAATCCAATTTATGAAGCACTCCTTTTTAATTAGTGTTTGTAAAATGAATTCATTTCTTCATCTTCATTATATTTGATTGGCATCCATTGGCTTAGAAATGCCATTTATTTTAGAGTATATGTATGACATATATAAGTCAATTGTTTTAAATGCACGCGATTTCAAAGCCAATTAATAATTACTGATTACATACAGGTTCATTGAGTATATTTTATTTATTTTTATAGGCTTTATTTTCAAAAAAATTCAGAATCAATCAAAACAGATTTCGATGAAATATTGCAACAGTTTAAGACAATGAGAAGTCTCCTTGAATTATAAAGTTTGTGTTCAAAAATTATAAAATATCAAACCAATTTAAGGGCAGACTCATTTAAACAGTTATTGATTCATTTATGCATTCATTGTCATTTTATTTTGGACAATTTATAAACTCAAATTGAAACAAACATATTAAATATTAATCTTCATTACCTCAGAATGAAAGATCCGGAAACGGACATATTTTCCCAGATTTATGAAGAAGGTGTGATTGCCCAATTGCTTGATGCGTGGGAGTTTTGGTGTCCGATGGATTCGCAGCAACATCACTAATCACCACTTCCAAGATTTCCTTTGACTGCTTCTCATCCTGTTCATTTAGAGATTGATGAAACTGCTGGAATTCTTCAATGCTTTCGGGCATTAATTGATGATTACTCAATTGAACTATAAACTGTGGAAATCAAGTTATATGCTGACCACTATACTGATTCTTTTGTTTAAAAAAATCAAGTTTTATAGATTAGTAGTGTATAAATACTATTGAAATTAGTGTGTTGTTTTGCATTGATCATTCTTCATAAAACAACTGTACAAGTATGAGCTCTCACTGATGCAGTATGTTTCCCTGAAAGGAGCCAGATTTGGGGTAGAAACGGTTAGATTTTCTAAGCCTAAGTCTGGATATATATGGTCATTTATTATTATTTCTACAGGAAAAATGTGGGTCATAATAATCCAGAGGGGTAAAGCATTGGACTATTGACCGGAGGGTCCTGAGTTCAAACCCTAGGCAAGGCACTCAGGATACCTGATGCTCCAGTCAAGCTATGTGATTTTTTCTGGTACCAATCTTCCTGGAAAACCTTATCTGCCACAGTGAAAGTAACTGGCTTCCCTTAATACCCTGATGTGTGAATTTCACCGACTGTATAGAGCTAAGTACAGGGTGAACTCTACCATCACCCATAAACCGACCTTCCAGCATTGATTACTGTGTTTATTGTACACAGGAAATGGTCAGTATTGAACGTGGAATATGCCAATCTTTCTAATACATACTTAGATTGTGCTAGCAGTAATGAAACCTCTGCTAGGTCAAAGATTATATCCTGACTGCAGACAACTATTAGACCTCCTCAGAGCTGGCTGATTTATTGGTTTCGAAAGGAACCGATAGACATGGGACATTGAGAATTAAAAGGAAGGAAGTACTAGATGACGTATAGACTAAAGAAGCTGAAAAAGGAGGAATTGACTGCCCTCCAGCAAGGCAAAGTGATTGCTATGAATTGGGAAGATAAGAAGGCCGTCACGTCTCTATACCCTTTACAGTACATAATACGGAATTTGTGGAATATAAATGAAAAGGATATGGTGCTATAAAAGCCAAAAGTTGCTGTTGTGTACAATAATACAATAGGTGGAGTAGAAAGGGAAGATCAGCACCTGACAAATTTCCCAATTATGAAAAAAGGGGGTCAAATATTATTTAAAACATTTTTCACTTGTTGGACCAAGGCTCATGGAATGGATTTCTGTTGCAGAGAAAGGGTGGTGACCAAAGGGTAAGTTCAGAATTTACAATCAAACTAGTTGAAGATGTAACTGAGGGGTACATTGCATATGATATAACATGTGAGGGTGGAAGGCCTTTAGTAGAACCAAATCGTTGAACCTCTATGTAAGTTACAATTTCCCAATTATATTCCACCTACAGAGAAGAAGGAAAAGCTTTGTAGGATGTGTGCAGTTTGTTGTGCCAAAAGGGATGGAACAAGCAAAAATATTGGAAAAGAAGCGAGATGCCATTTCCAAGCATGTCACAGCCGCTAAACACAGACATGTGATTTTATGAACGGGAGGCGATTTTTGGGTGTTTTAAAAATATGGTTAAAAGAATTCGTAAATCATGCCTTATGTTTCCACGTCATATCATTTTAATCCCCATATTGTTTCGTCATCCTGTTTTTCAACAGGATTTAATAATTCTAAATCATCGATGACTTCATTTGCGTGTGACTGATGCTGAGCAACTTTCATTTGCCGCTGTGTTTGTAATTCAAAATTCGAAAATTATGAAGAAATGTTGCTGTTTCTCACGCTTTTAATACACAAAACATTCTATATAAAATAAATTTAATTAGAATGAGCCAATTGCGACATGCCATACATTTTCAATTGTTTTCTCTCTGAATAAATTGATTATGATGATGAAATTGTAAACAATTTCTTTCACTTTTTCCACGTTTTTTCATTGGTCGTTGTTGATGCGAAAGAAGAATGGGGGTCCTGCTACTGACCGACCAATCGATGCTTTTGGACTGCGCCGTTAGGTGCATCTTATACCAATATCCAGCGAGGCTGATCAATGGTCGTAGGTTATAAGTGGTTTATGGGCGAAGTTAAGCTAGTGAGTATATTTTATTGCAGTTTGTGACAGTATTATATTTGGAGATTATGACTGCCCATTTATGCTTGCTTTAGCACAATTGTATCTGAAATGGGGATTATCAGTGTAATCCCATAAAGGTTCTAATAATGGGTTACCAGTATTTCCTATTGCTTGTTGAAATGACGTGGCTAGGTCGCTTAGATATGTTGGAAGGTCCGGTATTTTTAGATCGGTGTGAATATCTGAGTTTCTTACAAACCAGGCGTCGTTAGCAAGGGTTCGTAGAGTTTTATTTTGGAAGCGTGTCATTTTCTTCGATTTGGTTGCGGCTATTGAACCCCAGGCTGGGTAGCCTTCAGATAGGTGGTATCATAGATTTAAATAACAGTACCTTGGTGAGAAGATGTAGGGGACTGGTGCGTTTTATGAGGGGATAGAATAAGAAAGCGGCTGAATTGGCCTTGTCGAGTGCAATTTGAGTATGTGCTTGACAAGTGAGTTTACTGTCCATTTGTACACCAAGAAATTTAGCCGATGATGCCTGGGGGATTATTTCCCTGCCATAGTGGATAGGAGTGATGTGAGGATTCTTCCATTTTCTGGCGTATTTTACGTTTACGCATTTTGTGGTGTTAATGGTTAGTTTCCAATCAGTCATCCACTCTGCTATGCTCTTAAGGTGTTCTTGGACATTTTTTGCGGCATGATTTGGGTCAAAGGAAGTTGACGCTCTAGCTGAGTCATCCGCATAGAAGTAGCTTTTGGGTCGGAGGGGAGGTCGTTAATGTAGAGGTGTAATAGGATGGGTGAGAAAATTGATCCTTGAGGAAAGCCTGTGAATATGGACCGGGTAGTTGATTTGGCATTGTTAAGGGCTAGAAAGAATGTGCGGTTTGAAAGAAAGGAGGGGATGGTCTTATTTAGGTATACTGATATGTCGGTTTTAAGCAGTTTATGTATTAAACCAGTTCGCCAGAACTTGTCAAAAGCTCTTTGGAGATCAAAGAAGACTACTTGGGTGTGCTTGTGGATGTGGAAGCCGAAAGTGATCTGTTCAACCAATCTTGTTATTTGCTGAGTCATGGAATGGCGATGGCGGAAGCCAGTTTGCTCAGGTCTGATCAAGTCTAGGGCCGAGATTTCTTCTTGTAGCCTATTTAAGATGCAATTTTTCTAGAAGTTTGCCCATGCAGGGGAGCAAGCCACTGGTTCTATAGGTCAGGATATAAGAAGGATTTTTACCGGGTTTTGGAAGGAGTATTATCATAGGTGTTTTCAATGACTTTGGGAAGTACGATTCGGAAAGACAGGCGTTGAGGATAGAGGGTAGGTGTTTTATAAAAGATTTAGAAAGGTTTTTCAGGTGAAGGTAGGAGATTTGATCGGGTCTCGGTGATGACTTGGTTTTGGAGTGGGACATAATGGAGTAAAGTTCTTGAGGAGTAATTTCCAGGAATATGGGGAATGGGAGAAGTGACAGGCCAGAGACGCTGATCAACGCTTCTGAATCCAACAAGGATGTATTATAGTTTTTAAAAATGCATTCGAAGGAGTAGGCAGAGGTATTTGCTTCGTCGCTGTCATCGTATAGTGCTCTTCCATTATGTGGTATGGGCGGGGTGGGTACCTTTTTCCTTTGCAGACAGTGGGCTAGGGTGAACTTATGTGAGAGTGAGCTTATTTTCTCATGCCAAGTTTTTTTCCAATGTTTTCTAGTTTTGGATGTTACAAGGTTTAAAAGTTCACAGAAGCCGATTTTATCTTGGCGGAGATGAGTGCGTTGCCAGAGGGCTCTGGCCTTGTTTCTATGTGAAATTAGGCGCAAATTATCCTGAGGTAGTGTGGCACCAGCGATGGAGGCCGGAGAAGGAGGGTAGCAAGAGCGATAAATGATTTGTGTTAAGGTGCTTGTAAAATCTTGAGCCGCTTTCTTTATGCTGTCTAGAGTGCTAGCAGGAGATGGGACAAGGTTAATGGCCAAGCAGTTTTCTTTAAATAGTTTCCAGTTAACTCTTCTAGTTGGTTCTGGTTGTATGAAGGAGGGTAGGAACGCAGTAAAGTATGGGGCATTGGTCCGAGGCTGAGTTATCTAGGTTAAGGTTTTGGAATGCGATATCTGCGGATAATAGAACTACGTCCAGGATATCGGAGGAGTGGGGGTGATGATTAAAGTGGGTAGGGAAAGGCGGTGAGTGAATTGCGATATTTTTGGTAAATAGGAGCTTATGAAGGGCTTGCCTTCGTGTTGTAGTGGTTTTTCAAATTTTCGTTTTTTGTATTTTATGCCATTTATGTTCCATTGTAAAACTTTAAGGAAGTGGTTGTTTATTTGTGAATTAGGCACCATTTACAAGTTGAAGAAGGGCTTGTATAAGGTCATTGGTGATGATGCTAATAAGGGTTTTATTTTCAGTAAGAGAGAGAAGTTTCGTAATTATGCTCAATAGAGCAGTTCTTATATTTGCGGTTGATGATTGGTCATTGATTGAGGGAGACTGTTGTCCAGAGGGTGGCGGAGGGTTTTGATCGGACTTTGGGGGACAGTTAAGAGATGATTGAGGGGTTCACAGCCAAACTGTCAGCTATCAAGAGGGCCCTAAAAGACATAAGAGAATGTAATGGCTCTTCTCTCATCTGTTCGCACTCATTGATTTCCCTATAATCCATATCAGTCTTGTCATCAATGCACCTGATGGTTCAGGAGATCTATTATACCCTGTGTTCCCTTCAGATAAAGGGGAATTAGGTATCTTCCATATGGACTGCTGGTCATGTGGGAATACCAGGCATTGAAAAACCTGGCGAAGCAGCAAAGGAAGCCCTGGTCAAACTCAAAACAGACTCAGCATTGCTTCCTGTGTTGGACGTCGGGGCTGCCTTGCGGAATTAGGTTCTGAACCAGTGGAAGGAAGCTTGGTGATTCTTGCAAAACAAGGATGTTAAGGCCATAAATTTGGCTGTTTCGACAGGGCCCTCTTCCATCTGAAACATTCAGAGGGAAGGAGTCAGGATCACGGGCCTGAGAATAGGGCACTTAGCCCTCACACACTCTTCATGGAGACAAAAGTGCAACCTTGCTGCAATGTTTGTAGCTTGCACCTGATTGTGACTCAGAATTAAATTATAAAATGCCAAATACCTTTTTTGAAATAAGAGGTAATTTAAGCAATAGTTTAGGAGAGGACCCCAACTTTTTAGGTAAGGTTTCCGAGTTTTTAAAGGAGACTGACCTGAACGGACAACTTGAGTTTCTGTTTCTTTATTTTTAAATAATTTTGTTTTTAACTATTTATGTGTTTTTTTATACATTGATGTATTTATCAAAATTGGATTGAGGTTTTAAATGTTTTAAAAAGTGGTGCAAAAAGAACCACTATTACTACGGGTTGGTTTCTTTGGGTAAGAACATTTCCTTTAGCTAAGAAATCTCAATGAAAATGTTGGTTAGTACAGAAGAGAGGGGTGATCCCATGGCTGCACTTTCATGATGTTCAATGTGCTTATCATTCCATAGGAAGTATGAGTTCCAGAGGCAGAATTTGCGAGGTCCAGGTTAATCCTTAGCTAATCCCTGTGAGGTGAGGTTTTTGATGAGTAGCATGGAGTCATCAATGGGCGTATTTATGAACAAAGAGATTACATCAAAGGTCACCAGCATGTTGACTATTTGGACTTCAGCATTCCGAATAATGTGAATGAAATCCATGGTAGTCTTAGCAAAAAAGTCAGTTTTTCTGGCGAAGAGTTGAAGAGCATATGCAAATTATTGCGCTAGCTTGTGGGTTGGTGCATTGATGTTGCTGGCGATGGGTCGTCAGACACATCAATGCTTCAGCACCTTAAGTGCCATCAAAGCACGCGGAAATTTGGAAACTTAGAAGAAAAAGAACCTCAATGGAACTACAAGATATTAACTTCCATTGCTGGAAAGATAGCCCAGGCGTGTACACTAATAGGCAATGGTTCGCATTCTTAAATATAATTACATATTTTATGTATTTTATACACTCCTTCCCATGTATGGTAAATTTATTCATTCAATTATTTATTATATTACCAACACGAAGCCCTGATATTTCACGGTACGACTTTCTTGCTTGCAAGAAAGAAAAACATCTTCAATTGCCATTATATATTTGTGGAGAAAGGAAAGTCAAACGTTTATATGTCTCCCCACATGTCCAATAATTTGATTTCCCTTTTCAGTATTTGATCTTTATATCCCTAATAAACGAAAATATAGTATCCATAGAGCATACTTTATTTCTCTTTAAAATTAGATCTTATTCTCAATCTAATTCGAAACCTTTCATTCTTCACTTGTTTGTTACTGTTGCCACGGCAACAGCGTCACCAAATGAACGAATCAAAACAAACATTTTTGCGTACTTCAGAAACAGCATTCTTTACACACTCACAGACCATAGGCTTTCCATTCCAACTGAATGACATTGAGCAAATTCTTAACGGCATGGCTTCTCATTTGCGTAAACAAGGATATGGTGTTTCAGGTTGCTAATCTTAGTGAATGTATTTTGGAAAGAATGGACGGGTGAGATCTTTTGTGAGATATATGCCTTTTAAATTTGGAGAACACCTAATTACATACACAACAATAATACTTGCTGCTGAGATAGTCATGTATTAATTGCTTTGGTCTCTGCTTGAATTGACTGCAGTATCAATCTCTGTAGAAAATATATTTGTAAATGTTCCTTTTTGAAGTAGTTAAGATCCATGTTTTTGGTAGAATTGAACGGGAGTCAAGTGTCAAACGACAGCTATAAACATCGTCAATAATATTTAGAAATTAGTATTATTTCATTTGCGCAATGATCAAACGATACATTGAGTCAAAATCATTCAAAATGGATTGTTAAAATACAATGGTTATAAAAAGGAAGGTTCGATATTTAAGTAGTTAACGTAAAGTTAGATTTTTAATCTGTTCTGTAGTGAGGGACCATTTTATATAATATGCTGAATCAATTCGCAAATACACCTATTAACGCCACAAATCCCTTGCTGTTGTGAAATACTCCTTTTTAATTATGGTGATTGTGACATGAATTTACATCTTCTTCTACATTCTGTTCGATTGCCATTACTTATATTCTTGAAAATGCCAGTATTTAAGGATACAAGTGTGACCTTTATATTTCAAATGCATTTAATGTACTCACTTTCACAGCAAACCGATAATGGTTGATTATATGCAGTTTAAATGAGTACACTATGCATTTAGACGGGCTTTATTTTTATACAAATTCAGAATCAATGGAAACAAAATTTAATTAAATATTGGAGCAATGTAAGACAATAAGAAGTCTCCTTGAATTTGAGTGTTTGTGTACAATAAATACAAAATGTTTCACATCACCAATATAATGACACGCTCATTTCAACTGTTAAATTCTCATTAAGTATGATGAAGGAACATGCATCAATTGTCCTTTGATAATGGAGAATTTAGTAGACCAAAATGTGCAAACATAATAAAATGGCAGCCATCATAATTTCTGTCAAATTTCCTTGAAGAATTAGCAGTTTTATTGTAGCGTTCTTGGATTTATTTTGATGAATGCACCAAACTCATAGGATTTCATTTCCACCTTACTCATCTCTCAATAAACAATCAGTGTTACAAAAACAGTGTAAAAAAACAGATAGTTTTACATTTGAATGTCCACAATATGAAATGCGCTGTAAGTTGATGAAATTCCACAAAAAATAGTATTAATTAGATTTGCTCTTCCTCTCATGGTGTACAATCATGACTCCACAGCTACTTAAAAATGGTCTGCAGAAATCACATTGTGGTGTTTTAGCAAGGGAGCAAAAATCTCTGTTGTGTAGTAGCGAGATTCGTATGATATGTTTTGGGAAATGACCCCATAACTAATCACTGTAATTCAAATGACATGGAAAGAAGACATGTTCAAGTGTTAAACGATACTCATTTGAAATGGGAAAGTTGAGCTTTAATCAGTTCATTACAGATCTGACTGATGTGATTCTCCCTGTTTAGTTTCCTATTTATATTAATTCCTAGTATTTGAGAATTTTCAACATCAGTACATTTTTATATACTATAACTGCATACAATATGATGAGTTTTGTTAGTATTTAAACGTAAATGATTAATATGAAACCTGCCTGCTTAGCCTGTCTTTGAGTGGCTCTGAATCGTACCTTTGCATCTTCTAGATTTTGATATTTTTGCACACAAAAAGCATAATAAGGATATAAAACATTTGTAGGTTTAATTTTACAGGGCAAATCAGTAATCATGATGATACCAAAAATAGCTCAAAGACTAGAAATTTTTCATGAAAACATGGGCATTGAAATTATTATTGGAAGCCGAATGAGGCCATGTCTTAATGGACAATTTAACCCTTACACTACTAAAAAATTAAGAGAAATTAGGTAAATCAGACTGTTTTGCTAAGATACAATTTTCAAGGAAATAATGAAATTAACTCCTAATAACAATAATCTAGAAGGAATTTGAATCCTTAAATGAAACATCCCTATCCTGTTCATTCCCTTTTCTTGCTTGCCTCACATTCTCCCCTCTATTACCATCTTGAACAGTCCCCTGTCGGTCAATATGCCCTTCATCCATTTTTACTGCCTCAATAGGATTTCTCCCAACCAACCCCTCTCTTCACCTACCATACCAAGTACTTTCTCATTGGTTTTTTTCTCGGTCCTTTTCACCTTCTCCATTTTCTCCACACCCACATGTCAAAAGCCTCCAGTCCACGACTATCCTCCTGCTTCAATGACCACATTTCGGTATATAACTATGCACCATATCAAAAGTTTCACGAGTCTTTTTTTAATATCCTTACTCAACGTCCCATTTGTCAACTCTCTCCTCCTTATGAAAGCCCCTGTGCCTAGCGTAATTCTTCTCCATATGTCCCAACTACTTTGACCGTGTTGGTCCAAAATGCTTCAGAGATACGTCAAATATTCTACCTGCATTAGTTTTTGCCCGCCTATTTTAATGTTTAGTTTAGCTTTTTTCTTTCTAGAAAATTGCATATCCTTTGTTTCATTAATATTGATTCTCATCCCATACCTGTCGTCCTGAATTTCCAATTCACTCAGCAATGCTTACAACCCCTTGGCTGACTGACAAACTAAAGCTCAACTTTGGCCATACAACGATGTGGCTCTTGTAAAACACGACTCGAAGTATGTCATATGGTCGTTAGGAATGATATTTGCTGAGGTGTATGTCACCTTAAATGCTCCGGCTTAAGTGATATAACATTAAAAACTCTCTCTGACTGCCATGACATTTACTGGAATTATTTTTTTTGTCGTGTAAATAAGCCCAATATTTACAATATGGCAGCCGACATTCAAAATTTGAAAATAGAGTTACAAACTCTCTAATCTACCGGATCAACGGAAAGTACTACCTTGCAGCCAATTGCAAAGGAAGCTGTAACGTTGTCTACAGAATTGAAACCTGAAGTCAACGAACAAATAGGCCTCAATAGTGACAACTCTGATTTGTGCCCCAAAAATGTAAACGCAAAATTTAACGCCATGAGTTTCGAATCCATCGTTACTGACAAGGAAGGTTTTCAAAAGGTGAATTACAAGAGAAACAAACGCAAACGAAATACGGTTTTTGGGAGTTGTAAGCAGCCTGCTGTTACGTGCAATTTTGTGGGAGTTCCTCGCAAGACTCTCTTCTAAGTTGGTCGTGTCCAGTCCAATGCAACGCCTGATGACATTTTGAAGCATCTGTCCGGAATATTTCCTGGGAATGACTTCAAATGTGAAAGTTTGAGAGTTGGTGAAGTTTATAATTCTTTTAAACTCTGTGCGCCAATTAGCCTTAAGGATCAACTTCTTAAAGAAGATATTTGGCCAGTAGAAGTGAAAGTTGGGAAATTTTATCCCCCAAAACCGCGGAAACTGACCCCTACTCATGAAGAGACAGAGAATATTGCTGAAGGGTCAGCTGCGGTGGTAAATCCGAACTCCAAGTTGAAAACTAGTGATGCACCGGTATCCACCTCAGCAACAAAAGGCCACACCGATAACACTATGGAAAAGTGTTCCTTAGAGACACGTGTTACCCGCCTCCAAACGGGAATATCAAAACCAAAGTCCTTTTGACTAGATAGTTTTAATTTATTTTGCCAAAAAGTGAGATGTCTACATAATAAGATAACGGAGATAGAGGCAATAGTCAAACATGGTGGCTACAATGTGCTATGTCTCAATGAGCACTGGATTGCAAAAAATGAATTTGATGTGTATAACATTAGTGATTTTGGCTTGGCATCATTCTACTGCCGATCTGTAGCAAAAAAGGTGGTACCTGTATTTATGTCCTGAAAGGTATGCCCTTCAAGGTAATTGACTTGGACAAATTCTGTCTGGAATTGCACTTTGAAATATCTGCGATCATATTGAAGGACCTGCATTTGATCATTGCTTCTGTGTATCGCTCACCTAATGGTGTTTTTTAACACTTCTGCAATAAATTGGAACTAGTACTATCCCTATTCTTAACTCTGTAAGCCAATATCATAATTTGTGGAAATGTCAACATTGACATAACACTAAAAACTAGTGATTGTCAGGTTCTTGAAAATCTTTTGCTTTCTTATAATTTATACTGGGCAAACAAACAGCCTACTCGACTTTCTGCCTGCCTAGATAATGTAATTACCAATTATGGTCCTGAACTGTACAGTATAAGTGTTATTGACTATCTCCTATCTGACCATCAAGGCATAAGCTTCACTTTTAATGCTCAAATAACTCGAAAGATATATCCAAATAGAGGTAAAACCATAATCGTGAGGCCCATAACAATAGAAGGTTTAGAGAGTTTCCAACTGCTTACATCTTGTATTGATTAGAATGGTGTTTGCACAGACTCTGTAGAACAAACATGTTTTTCAAGTTTTTTAGGTAATTTCCTAGGCATTTTTGAGCAATGCTTTCCTAAAAAATATCTAAACTCTATTCCCACTAAAAATAAAAAAAATCTCTGGTATGCTGGGGAGTTATTAGCTCTTAGAAATGATTTACTTAGTTACCACCACTCTTACAAAAACAGTGGAAGCCAGCATGACAAAGAGGCCTACTTGAAATACAAAAGAGATTATTATAATTTAGTTAGGTGTGCAAAAAATAATGCTTACAAGGATTTTATATTGAATGCAAAAATAAACAAAAGGCAGCATGGAGTATAATCAATCAAGAAGTAGGTCATGGTAATGGAAAAGAAAATCTTCCTTTCACCCCAGATGCTGTAAATAATTTTTTCTTAAAAGCTGTTGAAAACAATTTGTTCTCTCGAAAAGTTGATGCTGCCAATATTGGTAATATGCTGCAAAATCTTCCTCCGAATAATTTAAATTTTAAATGGAATTTTTTTACTCTACTTGATATTATATCGACTGTTAAAAAATTTAAAAAATCCAACAGTAAAGATATTTATGGTCTTTCTAACTCCCTAATAAAGGACATTATTGTGCTCATTGCGGAACCATTAGCAATGTTAGTCAATTTATGTTTTGAGACAGGAGATTTACCAACAGCTCTAAAATATTCCAAGACAGTACCTGTTATAAGAAAGGTGATAAAGATGATTTAGATAACTACCGCCCTATTTCCATAGTCCCCATTTTTGGTAAAATTTTTGAAGCTATTATGAAAGATCAAATATGTAATTTTTTTGAGTTAAATAATCTCTTTTCCAAATCCCAGTATGGCTTTCGATCTGGGAAATCTACAATTTTGGCAGTAGAGTCCATAGTTAATTATGTCACTAATGCATTTGAAGAAAAGGAATCAGTCTTAGTGACACTATGTGATCTTTGTAAGGCCTTCGACTGTGTTAATCATTCAATATTACTAAGAAATCTAGAATTTTATGGTATTAAGGGAGTTGCACTGAAACTAATGAAGTCATATTTGGATGATCGTCACCAATTGGTTGAGCTTGATGGCTGTCAGTCTGCAGCTCTTAAAGTAAAATGTATTGTACCACAGGGCTCTGTGCTTGGCCCAGTACTTTTCATTATCATGATTAATGATTTTCCCTGTAATATGAAACCGAGATCTGTTTTATATGCTGATGACACTACTTTTGTGAAAAAGTGTCAACATCTAGAAGATGCAAAGTTACGATCTAGCGCTACCCAAAAACAGGCTAAGGAATGGTTTGATGTTAATCATTTACAATTAAATACTAACAAAACTTAGCATATTGTGTGCAGTCTTAAATAAAAAACAACTGATATTGAAACTGCTAAAATACTAGGAATTTATATTGATACAAAACCTAATTGGGAGACTCACATCAGTTAGACCTGTAATAAACTTAGTAAAGCTGTTTATATGTTAAGAAAGCTCAACTTTATCAATTCAAATGAGTATCGTTTAACACTTTACCATGCCTTCTTTCAATGTCATTTGAATTATGGTGTTGAGTTATTGGGTCATTCCCCTCATGTTAAACAAATTTTGCTACTGCAAAAGAGAGCTATTTGCTCTCTTGCTAATATACCACCATGTGATTCCTGCAAACCTTTTTTTATTAGGTATAGAATCATTACTGTATTTTGTTTGTATATCTTTAAGGCTCTGACTCATGTGAAAGTTAATCTAGAAACTTACCAATTAAGATCCAACCTCCATAACTATTCCACAAGAGGTAAATCGAATCTAAATACTACTTATTGTAGATTTTCATTAACTTACAATACATTTCACAATATGAACATACCACTGTATAACTATCTGCCTACTCAGTTGAAATCAGATGCTATCCAGAGTATTAAGAATAGGGTATATACCTGGTTACTTGCTCACCCACTATACTCATTGGATGAATTCTTTTGTGACAATTTTCATCACATTTAAGCAAGTATGTTTATATGTTAAATAATACTTATATTGACGACATGTAATATGGTTGTACCATTTTTAAAATGAATAAAGTATTATTATTATTATTATAGGTTGAACAGCAACGGTGATAGTCGGCAACCCTGCCTTACACCTCTTCCTAACACTACCCATCAGGACTCTTCATTTCCCACTCGCACCTGAGAAGTCTGAGACATATACAGGTTGCGGATTAGCTTCCTTTCCCGCCAATCTATTCCTATTTCCTGCAATATACTCATTAGTTTTTCACAATTCACTCTATCAAATGCTTTTTCAAAAGCTACAAAACAGGCAAATACATCCTGGTTTTGTTCTATATTCCTCTCGATTAATAATCTCATTACTGCAATGGCATCACGCATACCCCTCCCGTTCCGAAACCCTGAAAATGTCTCGCAAGTTTGATGGGCATTTAAACAAAACAGAGGGACAAGGTTAGAATAAAATTGATGTTGACTGATTGTCATTAATAATTGTGAAGAGTTCACGGATTAAATGTTTAATTTTGTGTGTTCTGGGGAAGAAAGTGGTGATAATATTAGGGCTTTTTGGGCAGTTTGGTTTGATGAGGGGAGTGTATTTGGTTGAGGGTTAGGATTTTACTGCTCAGAAGCATTCACGGTACCTACATTTTCTCAGAGAGTCATGTAGCTGATATAAGTACTTCTGTTGGGAGGGGATGTTGTTGCAGAGACGGAAGCCAGGGACTGAGAGAGAATTGGATGGAGCGCTTTGTATGAGGTGGATGGCAGCTGTCAAAATCAAGCTACTCTTCTTACTAGTTGGTTTAAAGTAGACTGAGATATAAAAGTTAATGTTTTTGGAGGTGAATGTTAATATACAGGAAAGTGATATTCTGTGGGGAATGGAAGAAGTGAATGATACTGATGAGGATTTGAGAGAGGAAATAAAAGGAGATAAATTTTTGCGTCTGAGGAACCAAAGGAGGAAAATATAATTGATATAGTGGGCCCAGAAGAGTGGTTTGAGGGTTTGTTATTTCAGAAAGTCATGTTCTAGTTTACCCATAAAAAGATTGGCGTATGTAAGAGCCATAGGTGTTCCCATTGCAGTGCCTTTTATTTGTAAATATATTTTCTCGTTGAATTGAAAAGCATTTTTCGTGAGAACAATTTTACTCTGCTTGATGAGCAAATCTGTGGATGGGGTGTGTTGTGTGGATCGTAGGGAGAGTTAATATTGCAGGGCTTCTCAGCCTTCTTTGTTGGGAATTGAGGTGTACAGATATGTATTGTCTATTGTGGCCATGAGAATGGTCGTGTTGTTGGGCTGAACCAAGCACACTGCATGTATCACATGCCTACATCCCACCCCCTTGTTCATTTCCCATTGGTCCCTTACCCCTCCCTCCCTCGACCCTCCCCTGTACATGTCCCCTCAGCTCTTCCTCGAGAAGGCCAGTCTGAAGACAACAGCTGAGCCATTGAAACATCAAAACAATATATAGTGAGTGTCCTTTCTTTGTGTCCCTATGCTTTAAAAATCTACATCTGTGTTTTTATGTGTTTATATATATATATATATATATATATATATATATATATATATATATATATATATATATATATATATATATATATATATATAGTACAATACACAGTAACACATAATATAGAAACACAAAAAAAGAGAACACTCACACGTATTTTCTTGATATTTCGACGGAAACAATCCGTCTTCCTCTGAAGATGTAGAAGTAATGATTACTTCTACATCTTCAGAGGAAGACGGATTGTTTCCGTCGAAATATCAAGAAAATACGTGTGAGTGTTCTCTTTTTTTGTGTTTCTATATTATGTGTTACTGTGTATTGTACTATTCGGCACTTCCGTGTTACGTCTATGAAAGCATATACTATATATATATATATATATATATATATATATATATATATATACATATATATATATATATATATATATATATATATATATACACACACACGAGGGTCATCCGGAAAGTAGTACCCGTTCGTGAAATAAAGACACAAAAGTAAATATTAACAAACATAAAAAATTTTATTTGAAAGAGGATACTTTAAACTACTTCTCAACATAATCTCCAAGCAAATTAAGGCATTTGTCATAACGTGTGACAAGTTTCTGTATTCCTGCTGCATTGTCCTTTGCCGCCAGCTCATTGAGATACAGGGTCACTCCTTCTTTAAGTTCTTCATCGCTGTCAAATCTTTTTCCTGCCAAAAAGTCTTTAAGCTTTGTAAAGAGATGAAAATCTGAAGGGGCCAAGTCCGGGCTATACGGTGGATGGCCGATCGTTCCTCACGAATTCGTCAACTGAGCTCACCAGTTGGTCTGTAATGACAGACGGTCTCCCCGAACGCTCATCGTCGTGTGTGTTCCCCCTCCCCATGTTGAAGTTCCGACACCACCGCCGAACAGACGACTCGTCCATTACATTGTCTCCATACACCTCCTTTAATTGGCGATGAATATCACATGGGCGAACGTTTCTTGCATTGAGGAATTGAATCACTGCCCTCACTTCACAACTGGCGGCGTTCTCAATTTTTTTAAACATTGTAAACAATCACAGAAAAAACACAGGCAATGCTAGCGTCACGCAACTTGGCTCAGAGAAGGCAGACAAGCCACGGAAGCCATCTGACCTCGTCCAGCGGCTACTCGCGTCGTCAGCACTTCATGCGGCACGAACGGGTACTACTTTCCGGATGACCCTCGTATATATCTTGCAGAAAAAAATCTTAGGATTGTTATACTGATGTTGATGATGATTTGTTAGTTACTTTTTAAAGTCAAAAAACTTACATTTACCCCGTTTTTATAATCATCATTTCTATATCACAGTACCATATCTATATCATACCAAATAACTATTTTATTACTACAAACAAAACAAAAAATCCCGCATTCTCCTCTACATCAGGTCCCTCTTCAGCTCTGAGTACTTCCTTCCTCCCTTCATCCCATCCAACATCCCTATCCTGTTCCTTCCCTTTCCTTGCTTGCCTCACATTCTCCCCTCTATTACCATCTTGAACTACCCTGTCCGTCAATATGCCCTTCATCCGTTTTTACTGCCTCAATAGGATTTCTCCAAACCAACCCCTCTCTCCACCTACCATACCAAGTACTTTCTCATTGGTTTTCTTTTCGGTCCATTACACCTTCTCCATTTTCTCCACACCCACATGTCAATAGCCTCCACTCCAAGACTATCCTCCTGCTTCAATGATCACATTTCCTTATATAACTATGCACCATATCAAAAGTTTCACGAGTCTTTTTTTAATATCCTTACTCAACGTCCCATTCATCAACTCTCTCCTCCTTATTAAAGGCTCTGTGCCTAGCGTAATTCTTCTCCATACGTCCCTACTAATTTTCCGTGTTGGTCAAAAATGCTTCAGTGTTACGTCAACTATTCTACCTGCATTATTTTTTGCCCTCCTATTTTCATGTTTAGCTTAGCTTTTTTCTTTCTAGAAAATTGCATAACCTTTGTTTCATTAATTTTGTTTCTCATCCCATATCTGTCCCACTGAATCTCCAATTCACTCAGCAATCCTTACAACCCCTTGTCTACTGACAAACTAAAGCATAATTAATTCATTTTTTCATACTCTGTGTGTATCCGATACCAATGCTTGGGCTAATTGATGGTTCCTGATGAAGTGATCCTCAGTTTAATTGTGCGCAGAGATTCGCAATGAGGTTATAGCACGTGTCTTAAAATAATAATTCGTTAGGTCAGCACAGATTAGCATATCCCACCTGTCTGAGAAAATACAGAACTTACGATTTAAAGAGGTACACACACACATGATAATCTATGAGACACTGTCGCGTACACTGAATAAATCACTAGTCTAACCGTGCAACCCCTCACCTGACACCAATATGTCGCAAGAGGGGTTTCTATGGTGCAACACAAAGGGTATCGGGAAAGGTCACAGTAACTACACCGAGTATTACCCAAGCAGCCGTATATTATCCAACATATGTCATAATGCACCATTTACATAGGTATAAGCAAATTATAGATGGCTAGACCATCGGTAAACCAACACAAGGGCGGACAGAACTAAAGTGGCAGAAAATACCTGGGACAGGGTAAATACAGGGTGGACGCGGTCACGAAACACATAACCTAGGCGGAGCCCTAATTAATTGGAAAAGAAGGGAGTATGGCAGGGCAGATGCGATCACGACACACATAACCTAGGCGAAGCCCTCGTCCATCGGAAAGGAAGGGAGTATTGCAGGGTGGACAAGGTCAAACGAACGTAACCTAGGCAGAGCCCTCGTCCGAAGTTTAGTCAGGAATAGGACACACTGTCACGACAAGCGCAACATAGCCGAAGCATCGTGCCCTACCGGTCACCGCTAGACAACCAACAGACTGCTTTTTGCCCGGCGACCAGGGCTTCTATACCCAATTTAGGAGTCAGGGGAGGAATACTTTTGAAACATTGTCTTTGGTCACGTGGGACATTCGCAGGAGCCAGGGATGGAGTACCATGTCGCATACTTGCGACAATAGATAAAAATTTTTGCAAAGTTACCATCTAGAATTTCAATCAAATATAATAAGCTCTGTTGTTTAAAATATTAAATCTTCCTATTTACGCCATACATGGAAAGAATGGACTGGTGAGATCTTTAATGAAACATATACCTTTTAAATTCTGGAGAACACCTAATTGCATTCACGACAAAATTACAAGCTGCTGAGATAGTTTTCTTTTAATTTGTTCTGATCATAAACTCTGCTTGAATTGACTGGAGTATCCATCTAAGCGTAGAAAATATATATGTTAATGCTTCTTTTTGAAGTAATTATGGTCTATGTTTTGGATGGAATTGAACAGGAATCAAGTGCCAACCTACAGCTGTAAATAGTGTCAATATAAATTGAAAATAATACTTAATTTTGTATTTCACGATCAACCAGTACATTGAGACCAAATTATTCAAAGTGGATTTTTAAAATACAATTTATTGAAAGATTCAATATTGAAAAATTAAACATAAAATAAACTGTATTTAATACATGCTCGGTAGATGATAGTGCTTCTTAAGTTATTTCCACAGCCATTTTGCAATTTCCCAATTGGGTGCCACAAATCCCATATTATGAAGCAGTCCTTTTTAATTACAGTGTTTGTAAAATGAATTCATTTCTTCATCTTCATTGTATTTGATTGGCATCTATTGGCTTAGAAATGCCATTTATTTTAAAATATATGTATGACATATATAAGTCAATTGTTTTAAATGCACACGATTTCAAAGCCAATTAATAATGACTGATTCGATACAGGTTCATTGAGTATATTTTATTTATTTTTATAGGCTTTATTTTCATAAAAAATTCCGAATCAATCAAAACAGATTTCGATGAAATATTGGAACAGTATAAGACGATGAGAAGTCTCCTTGAATTATAAAGTTTGTGTTCAAAAATTATAAATTATCAAACCTATTTAATGACAGACTCATTTAAACAGTTATCAATTCATTTATGCATTCATTGTCATTTAATTTTGGACAATTTATCAACCAAAATTAACATAAACATAATAAATATTAATCTTCATTACCTCAGAATAAAAGATCCAGAAACGAACATATTTTCCCAGACTTATGAAGAAGGTTTGATTGCCCAAACCTTGACGCGTGAGTGTTTTGGTGTCCGATGGATTCCCAGCAACATCACTAATCACCACTTCCAAGATTTCCTTTGACTGCTTCTCATCCTGTTCATTTAGAGATTGATGAAACTGCTGGAATTCTTCAATGCTTTCGGGCATTAATTGATGATTACTCAATTGAACTAATAACTGTGGAAATCAAGTTATATGTTGACCACTGTAGTGATTCTTTTGTTTAAAAAATCAAGTTTTATAGATTGGTAGTGTATAAATACTAATGAAATTAGTATGTTGTTTTGCATTGATCATTCTTCATAAAACTATGAGCAAACCAGTTCAAGAATGATATTTGTCAAAGAGGCAGGACATTCTCACTCCATTCTCTTCAAATGTTATGCCATAGCATAGATATGTGCTCGTCAAACACTATCTGCATTTTGCAGACAATGGTTCCTTTTTGAAGGATAGACATCCTTGTGTCAAGCTGAATGAAATTAGCCCTCTGCTTGTATTTCTCAACAAAAAGTTCCCAAGTTTGTTGACACCTGAGAGGAAGATTTCTATTGATAAAAATGTTATTCTGTACAAGGATGAGCTCTCACTGATGCAATATGTTTCCCTGAAATGAGCCAGAGTTGGTATAGAAACGTTTAGATTTTCTAAGCCTATGTTTGGATATATATGGTCTATTAATATTATTTCTACAGGAAAAAGGTGGGTCATGATAGTCCGGGAGGTTAGAGCATTGGACTATTGACCGGAGGGTCCTGAGTTCAAACCCCAGGCAAGGCACTCAGTGCACCTGATGCTCCAGTCAAGCTATGTAATTTTTTCTGGTACCAATCTTCCTGGTAACCCTTATCTGCCATAGTGAAAGTAACTGGCTCCCCTTAATACCCTGATGTGTGAATTTCACAGACTGTATAGAGCTAAGTACTGGTAGAACTCTACCATCACCCATAAACCGACCTTCCAACATTGATTACTGTGTTTATGGTACACAGGAAATGGTCAGTATTGAACGTGGAATATACCAATCTTCCTAATACTTCCTTTGATTGTGCTAGCAGTAATGAAACCTCTGCTAGGTCAAAGATTATTGCCTGACTGCAGACAACTATTACACCTCCTCAGAGCTGGCTGATTTATTGGTTTTGAAAGGAACCGATAGACGTGGGACATTGAGAATTAAAAGGAAGGAAGTAATAGATGACGTATAGACTAAAGAAGTTGAAAAAGGAGGAATTGACTTCCCTCCAGCAAGGCAAAGGGATTGCTATGAATTGGGAAGATAAGATGGTCGTCAAGTCTCTGTACCCTTTGCAGTGCATAATATGGAATTTGTGGAATATAAATGAATAGGATATGGCGCCATAAAAGCCAAAAGTTGCTGTTGTGTACAATAATACAATAGGTGGAGTAGAAAGGGAAGATCAGCACCTAACTAATTTCCCCATTATGAAAAAAGGGGGGCAAATATTATTTAAAACACTTTTCATTTGTTGGACCAGGGCACATGGAATGGATTTCTGTTGCAGAGAAAGGGTGATGGACCAAAGGGTAAGTTCAGAATTTAGAATCAAACTTGTGGAAGATGTAACTGAGGGGTACATTGCATATGATATAACATGAGAGGGTGGAAGGCCTTCAGTAGAACTAAATTGTTGAACCTCTGTGTAAGTTACAATTTCCCAAGTATATTCCACCTACAGAGAAGAAGGAAAAGCTTTGTAGGATGTGTGCAGTTTGTTGTGCCAAAAGGGATGGAACAAGCAAAAAGATTGGAAAAGAAGTGAGATGTAATTTCCAAGCATGTCACAGCTGCTAAGAACAGACATGTGTTTTTATGAACGGGAGGAGATTTTCGTGTGTTTTCAAAATATGGTTGAAAGAATTCGTAAATCATGCCTAAAGTTTCTACATCATTTCATATTAATCCCCATGTTATTTCGTCATCCTGTATTTCAACAGGAATTAGTAATTCTAAATCGTCGATGACTTTATTTGCGTGTGACTGATCCTGAGCAACTTTCATTTGCCGCTGTGTTTGTAATTCAAAATTCGAAAATTATGAAGAAATGTTGCTGTTTCGCTCGCTTTTAATACACAAAACCTGCTATATAAAATAAATTTAATTAGAATGAGCCAATTGCGACATGCCATACATCTTCAATCGTTTTCTCTCTGAATATTTTGATTACGCTGATTGAATGGGGATCGAGATGGTGCGGGGGCAACGTACTGGCTTCCCACCCTGAGGGCGCGGGTTCAAATCCCAGCGGTGTTGAATATTTTTCAGAAGTATCTCGATCCCTACTTGAGGTGCTTTGTGGAGGCCACTTTGAGTAAGTACACCATCCGTCGGATGGGACGTTAAACTGCGGACCCTTTGGCGCCTTTCGTAAAGAGTAGGCTAATCCCCCCGCCGAGTTTCTCTCCACCCTTCATCCTTTCCTGTCCATCCCCTATGGTGCAAATGACCTTAGCTGTCGGTCGCCTCCCCTAAAGCTACTACTACTGAGTAAATCGTAAACAATTTCTTTCACTTTTTCCACGGTTTTTCATTGGTCGTTGTTCATGCGAAAGAAGAATGGGGGTCCTGCTACTGACGGACTAACCGATGCATATGGACTGCGCCGTTAGGTGCATCTTATACCAATATCCAGCTATGCTGATCAATGGTCATAGGATATAAGTGGTTTATGGGGGAAGTTAAGCTAGTGAGTATATTTTAGTGCTGTTTTTGACAGACTTATATTTGGAAATTATGACCGCCCATTTATGCTTGCTTTAGCACAATTGTATCTGAAATGGGGATTATCAGGGTAACAAATCAAAAGAGGGATGGTTTTTTTTTCCACACTTTATAAAGTGTGGAAAAAAGTACCATCTCTCTTTTGATTTGATAGAATGGATTTCCACAAAGTGAAGCCTGAAACCATCGAGTTTATAATCAGGGTAATCCCATAAAGGTTCTAATAATTAGTTACCAGTATTTCCTATTGCTTGTTGAAATGACGTGGCTAGGTCACTTAGATATGTTGGAAGGTCCCGTATTTTTAGATTCGTGTGAATATCTGAGTTTCTTACAAACCAGGCATCGTTGGCAAGGGATCGTAGAGTATTATTTTGGAAGCGTGTCATTTTCTTCAATTTGGTTGCGGCTATTGAATCCCAGGCTGGGTAGCCTTAAGATAGGTGGTATCATAGATTTAAATAACAGTACCTAGGTGAGAAGACAAAGGGGACTGGTGCATTTTCTGAGGGGATAGAATAAGAAAGCGGCTGAATTGGCCTTGTTGAGTGCATATTGAGTGTGTGCTTGCCAAGTGAGTTTACTGTCTATTTGTACACCAAGAAATTTAACCGATGATGCCTGGGGGATTATTTCCCTGCCATAGTCGATAGGAGTGATGTGAGGTTTCTTCCACTTTCTGGCGTAGTTTACGTTTATGCATTTTGTGGTGTTTATTGTTAGTTTCCAATCGGTCATCCACTCTGCTATGCTCTTAAGGTGTTCTTGGATATTTTTCGCGGCATTATTTGGGTCAAAGGAAGTTGACACTCTAGCTGAATCATCCGCATGGAGGTAGCTTTTCGGTCGGAGGGGAGGTTGTTAATGTGGAGGTTGAATAGGACAGGTGACAAAATTGATCCTTGAGGAAAGCCTGCGGATATGGACCGGGTAGTTGATTTGACATTGTTAACGGCTACAAATAATGTGCGGTTTAAAAGAAAGGAGGGGATTTGATAGGTGTTTGATAAAAGATATAGGAAGGTTTTTAAGGTGAAGGTAGGAGATTTGATCGGGTCCCGGTGATGACTTGGTTTTGGAGTGGGACATAATGGAGTAAAGTTCTTGAGGAGTAATTTCCAGGAATATGGGGAATGGGCAAAGTGACAGGCCAGAGACGCTGTTCAACGCTTCTGAAGCCAACAAGGATGTATTATTGTTTTTAAAAATGCAATCGAGGGAGTCGGCAGAGGTATTTGCTTTGTTGCTGTCATCGTATAGTGCTCCCCCATTTTGTGGAAATGGCAGGGTGGGTACCTTTTTCCTTCGTAGACAGCGGGCTAGGGTACATACCGAAGTGTCCTTATGTGGGAGTGAACTTATTTTCTCATGCCAAGTTTTTTCTCCAACTAATTGTAGGGCTTCTCTAGTGTTGCACAGTTTGAAGAGAAGTTCACAGTGAACAATGCATCCTCTGTAATTGGCTGTGTGTGGACCACCACAGTTCATGCATTTGGCTGGGGAGGTTTTGTGTTTCTGGCATTCTCTATAATGTCGAATGCCAGCACATTCGGTGCATTGAGGTGGGAGGCCGCACGTCTTGTAGGTGTGCCCATTGCATTGGCAACTTAGGCACTGTGGAGGTTCAGGTGGAGGTCTGTATGGTTCCACCGAAGTCTTAAGGTGGAGAACCAAATTTAGCTCTAGAAATTCTTTAGAGCAGGAGGAGACCTTGAGTGGGACTTGGAAGGGCAGGAGAGGAATGGGGACGATTCGTGGGAGCTCGGCATTAGGGTTGGCACCCTTTCTGCTCTCTGAAAACAGTTTGGTCGGGTTGAACGCAGTTGAGAGGTATTCTCCGCAGAGAAGCCAATGTCCGCCAGAGCTTCTTCAATGTCTTCTTTTGGGATATTTGTGGGTATTCCCCGAAGGACAAAAAATAGGCTTTTTGTTTGATTGAAGTTGGTACGTACCTGAATAGTATGCGTAGTTAATGGAGGTAAGTTTTTTAGTGACAGCTCTGAAGTCCTAGATGGTTTTGCATTGAACTCGAATCTCATTGCGAATGAGATTTGCCACAGGAGGAATTGTGCAGGCTTGCCGGATTTCATTGTATTTAATTTGCCAGTTGGTTATGTCGCAGAGAAAAATGGGAGGGATACGGGGTTTAGGAGGTGGAGTGGGCTGAGCTTCAGTCTCTACATCTTCACATGGGGTTTCCTCATTTTGGTCATCCTAGGGGGAGGGGGAGAGGCAGGTGAAGCGGTTACATGTGGAAATTCGAAAGAATTGCTGGGCAGATTGGTTTCTGAGCTTTCCTTTGGTGGAGACCGTTTGGTAGGGCTAATCGGCAGGAGCAGAGCGCTTGATTGTAGGACTTTGGGTTTGGTATATGGGCTAGGCTCTTGAGTGGATTGAGGAGGAGTTTTACTCCCAGCGCACCTTGGCAAGTGGGCTGACGAACTGGGGGGGTCCTGCTCCAAGAGCGTCTCGCCTTATATAGCATCGCGCCTTTGGGGGGATGACATTACATTGGCAAAAGTAGTGAATGAAAATCATACAAAAATAATAATTAAAAAAACATTCATCTTCACATTGTTCACTTGTGAAATTCGTAACACTACATTAATGCAGTAACTTCGGCATTTTCTTAGCCTGAGTGTTCGTAAAAAAAGTCATAGAATTACAGCAAACATTAAAATATAAGTACATATGACTAGGGTAAAAATGAAGGAGCACTCCGTCTTTGTTTTCCTCTTTCCTCAAAGCTTGCCCTAATATTCACGTGAGCACTATACACACCGTCTGGAATAATAGAGCGAGGAGCATGCAGAGTCCGCTTGTCCAGCCGGTCTTCTCCTTTAGGAACCACGTTAACTCCTCAATGCAGCTGTAGAAGAAGGTCATAAAGTTGAAGGACTAGCATACTAGTGACACAGTTATTGGCACTTCTGAATTTCGGTTTCCGGGCGGCGTTTGCGGCTCTTTCCCTGCGATTTTGCTTGCGGTGGGTGTGGTGGAGAGGTTTCCTGGCTCTCAAGGAATTTCCTAGGTGCTAAGGGAGTGCGGCAAGGGACCTTGGGATAGAAAGGGAGTAACTGTTGCAGGTAAATTGTCGCATCACCGAATTGGGTGGGCGCATTAGGGGCCAATCGATGTCCTTCCAGGTGTCGAGGCCGCCAGGTGGTTGTGGTCGCGTCAGCAACATTGCGTCCATCGTCTTCCGTGCATCGGGCATCTTCTTCCCATGTGGAGGCGGTCATGGTCATCAAAGGTTGGGTCAGGGATGGCACCAAGTGCAGATCCTTTCCAGGGATGGGCGCATACTCGGGGGTGAATGGGATACTCCATTCTGCATCGGCGTCCAAACTGCATCTCCGCCTCTGAGAGTCCTCGCACTTGCAAGTCGGACACATCACTTCCAAAAATGGCAACTAATTTCCTCCTCTAGGGTACCATTGCTCCAGGCAGGCTCAATCCCTCTGCTGGTTAAGAATGGATTTTAGGATTAGAGGAAAGTTCTCTACTTGGTAACGGTCGGAGATTATAGGGGAAAGAGGGATTGGAAGGAGGACTTGGAGTTGCAATATATTCTTCAAGGCCTTCGAAGTTGGATGGTGATAAGGAGACACGAGCGGGTTCTTTTGGAGAGGGGTATGCTGGAGGTTGCTCGGCGTCTTGTGGTGCCATGCGGTCACCTAAAAACAGGGGTAAGGGATTATCTGGCATAGAGGGTAAAAGGTTAAGCATATGAGCTAGGAGACGTCTTCCGTGATCCAGGTCCTCTATGTCTGCGGTAACCGGGCTTCTAAATTTAACTGTATTGGAGGGTCCTCTCCAACGGAAAACTAACTTCCGTGCTTGACCACTTGGTGCTTGCTTGCTGCTTGCTGTTTCGATAAGTGAGCAATGCAAAGCCCAGTTGTTCGTCCCAATCAGAGTGGTCTTGGGCTGCATAATGGGGAGTCACGGAAGCAAAGGAATGGTGTGCATGCCCTAGACGACCATTTGAGGCGGGGTTATATGGAGAGAAGTGAAGATAGATTTTATTTTCAGTTCCCTGCAAACGTTTTTCTTTAGTTCCGAAGTGAAGTTTGCACCTCTGTCTGCCAGTAAATATTTAAGCACACCGTGACGGCAAATTATGTGCTCAATAAAAAAACCTGCTACTGTTTTGGCCGATTGATCTGGAATCGTAAAGGCTTCATGATATCTTGTGAAATAATCTTGCAGAGTTAAATGATATCGGTTAACTCGGAGGGATAGGGGTAGTGGTCCAACAATATCCAAAACTAATTTCTCAATTGGGTAGGCGACTTCAACCACTGGCTGTAATGGAATATTATTCACGCGTAATTTGCTATTTTGGCATTCGATGCAATGCGGAACGTACTGGAGGGTGTCCGAATAACAGCCTTTCCAGTTGAAGTGTCGCTGGACGATTTCCACAATTTTCTCGATTCCGCGATGATTCCTGATAGGGGATTATCGTGGCAACGAGTCAAAATGAATTTCAGCATATTTTTGGGTGCACATATTATAAAAATTGGTTCAATCTCCGAAGGGTCAACTTTCTATAGCACATTTTCCTCATCGTAAAAGTAGCCGGACTAATTGGAACTCCATGAACCCGTCCCGTCGCTATTCTCCACGAAGTCATTCAGTTTATGAAACAGTATTGCACCGTGTCGGCCTCTTCGCAGGGTCCTAATGGGGGATTCTCGCACGAAATGAAATCTACTTCCTCAACTTTACTGCATACAGATTCTAAAGACATCATGTGGTCAGGTTCAAATTTAATGGTCTTGTTCTCAAAATAAATCTAGCTACGATACTTTATCATAAAATCCAAGCCAAATATGCCTTCATTGAGTGTGTCCCCTAGATTTATTACAAAAGCATCATGAGGGTAAACACGATTGTCTATACAGAAAGGTACGCGACTCTGACCGTTTGTCATTAATACATGACCTGAGGCGCTTCTCACTCACGCGCGGTCGTACGGGGCTATTCCTAATGTATCTAAAAGGAACACTCTTTCGTGAAGTATCGTGACCGCCGCGCCTGTGTCTACAAGGAAGTGACGTAATTTTCCTATAATCTGCACGCTAATCGTCATTCCTTTCACTGGAGTGATGGATAGGATTAGGTCTTCCCCAACCCGCTGGTCGGGGTCATCCCGTTTTCCGAGGCCATTCGGTTTGAGCGCTCTGGACAATTAATTGGAAGGTGGCCAACTTCCTTACATATTCCGATGCATAGCGGGGGACAGTCTCGGGAAATATGTCTCCTTGCTCCGCAGTTAAAACAAGCTCGAGTTTTAGAGCGACAATCGCGAGCTATGTGGCCCGCGCACCCACAGGAAAAACATTTTGCAGCGTATCCGGTAGAGCTCAAGAGCACCACAAAAGACGAGATTCCTACGTAATGAGCGCGCTTTATGTCCAAACCCAGGGGGGACAGGGAATTAACGTTTCTTTCTATATCGGACAGGGATACGGTGGGTACGTCATGAGTATTATAATTTTGCGATCGACTTTAAGAGGTACTCAAGGTTGGCGTCGTTACTTGCCAGGTTCAGGTATCGGTCATCAATAACACTTTCATTTATCATTAGCAGTGGTTCTACTGAAATATTTGTTT
This sequence comes from Hetaerina americana, assembly GCF_022747635.1. Lineage (NCBI taxonomy): Eukaryota > Metazoa > Arthropoda > Insecta > Odonata > Calopterygidae > Hetaerina > Hetaerina americana. The sequence goes on from NW_027286826.1 coordinate 177,298, forward strand.
GCAAGGAAGTACTTACACTGTGGAACTCAGTTAAGGCGGGTATGTAATTTACTCCATCGCAGACCGAACACCCAGATGCAAGAGTTAGGGTGCCTTGCTTACTGATGGATAACTTGGAGTATTTTTGAGGGCAGTCGATAGTCAATTCGGTGTCGCTACTGAGGCTAAAGCGCCACTTTTCAGGTGTTTCGCCCTTGATAAACATTGCAAATGGAGACTGAGCTAATCCTATCTGGCAGTTCTGCTTTATGAGTTTTTTTTTCCGGAGAAAAATGGCAATGTTACAGGAGCGGGAGTTAGGAGTTAGTATTGGGTAAGCCTGAGGACACACGATCATGCTTTCAGTTCTACATTGCTGTGAGTAGTCGTAGGGTAAGGGTACAAAGTAGACGGCCAGATAAGGCGAGTCAGGCTGTATGAGGACAGATTTATTCCCACCATCGGTGGTCGGGAAAGGTAGCGCTCGCAACACCTTGAAACTCATTCCCTTTTGCGTCAACGGCAGTATTATGAGTAATTTGATGTCGCCCATCCGCCGGATCACTCTCACGCTAGCAATGTCGTACATGATCGCGATTTTGTGGTCCAGATGGCGGGGGAGCGACCAATCGGGCAGCAGCGCTCCGGAAATACTTTTCAGAATACCCTGGAACTGGCTGGGAGGGAGTAGGGAAGGTAAGAACTTCCCAGCCTCGGCGAGTCGCACTTTAGCCTTGACAAGGTCTATCTCATGTTGCAGTTCAGCGATGTGGCGAGTGAGGGCAATACAAGCGGTATGGCCGTAGCTGAAGACTTTAAAAGCGTATTTTGTTGAAGCTATAGTCTCAGTATATGCTTTGATACTCTTTTCTATATATTTTTTTTGCATGAGTTCTAGGGCTTTCCCTGTCGAAGAAATCATGTCTTTTAAGTGTATTGGATGCGTTGGACAGAAATGTATATCGTGCATTTAGGGCATGTTCGGTGCGAATGGATAACCCTTCTATTTTCTTATCTAATGTTTGTATCTGATGGTCGGTGGCAGTGCCTGTAAAGTAATGCAGTCCGTAACCGATCACGTCAAACAATCCTCTGCCCTTACGAGTTGCTTCGGTGGCTGCAATTAACATTTCTAATTGCCTTTCCAAATTGTTTATGTTGAACCGTACACTTTGTTAGATATAGCAAATCATATTAGAAAAGAGATATTAACAAAGTGAAAAAACATGCTCGCGTTTGGTTGTGCTGTTAATTTTAAATTAATCTCATGGAATTGGGTGTTCTGTCGTTTAACTATGTCCACTGCAGCTGTTAGCTTAGGTATGTGAAGGTCTATGTTCACTATCCAATCACTCACTATGAAGTACAATTGTCCTTTTGGGACGAAAAGCAGACCAGAGGTGTTTGCTCCACTCAACAGTCCTATTGTCACTAGACACACAGTCGGTACGGTAAGGAGGTCCATGGTTTCTATAAGGAGGAAATTAAAGGTTAGATTAGAATGTATAGTTAATGCGGTCGCAGAGCTCACATGGCGATCTCGCGATCTCCTTTATTTTGTTGGATTAATTGTCTTTTCCGTCTTTTATTGAGAATACGTCGCCTACGCTTATGCTCTTTTCGCGACGGGGGGTATTCTCTCCTTTTTTCAATTCCGGCTGGGGGACGAGGCGCTGAATCTTCCAATGTTAAATTTGAACCTGCAGTTTTGAACACAATGGGGAGGGGGGACAAGTTGGAGTTTGTAAAGTATTCACCGGCTTTTACGACAGCGGTTGTGGACTGCTTTGTCCGTCGAAGGGTGAGGAGGCAGGAGAGGAATCCCCTCCTCTCTCTTCGTTGGGCGGGATCTCCGGTGTTGAGAGACTGCGACCCGGCGAGGGTGGCGGTCCATCTGCCTGGGCTGGAGGCGAAAACGGTGGGGTTTCATCCCGCCAGGAGTAGTTTCTTCCCTGGGTTGGTGACGCTGGAGCTAGACCCTCTCCATCTCCTGCGGAATACATTGGCTGGCTGCGTTGCCCTTCCCCATGCTGTAGATACCGGAGGGCACTCCAATATTCATCACCGCCACCCAGGTGTTGTCGTACGGGAGAAAGGAAGCGACCCGGTGTGGTCGGTGGTCCATCCGACTGGGCTGGAGGCGAAAGAGGTGGGCTTTCATCCCACCAGGAGTGGCCATCGGCCGCCGGAAGGCGGTCGTAGATTGGAGGTGTCTCGCCAAACAATTCTTTGATCTTCCTTGCTACCTTCTTTCTCCGTAGCAATTGTCTTACTGCTATTACTCGGGCCATACCTAATAGGCAGATACAAGGGAGGGAAGTAGGGTGAATTGAGAGCGTATCCTCCCGGGCATGGGCCGCAAGTCAAAAATATTTTTCCGACGATGGAGGATGATTTTGAAGATTTTGCCCTTGAGGAGGGTCGGTCGGTGAACCATTGGTGATTTTATCTGGCTGCGGAATGTGGACTTGATTATGGTTGGTCTGGGCGCCTTGCTCAGTCTCGAACTCGTCAATCACGCGTCCTGCTTGTGCGTAATTAGGTGGCGGTTCGGGCTCTGGTGGTTGTGGAAGTAAATTCCTGTGGTGCGCTGTCAGAATCCTCCCGTCCCGGATATTCTCAGTGTCAAAGGTCACCTTACTTCTAACTTTGACTACCTTGTAGGGGCCAACCCACTTTGAAGTAAACTTTTTTGACTGCCCTGGCGTAAGTACCAAGTTGCGCAGCAACACGAGTTGCCCGTTAAGAATAGGCGGCTACCGTAAGTTCCTATTGTATTTATAATGCTCATTTTGTATGTTACGCTGGTTATTCTCTGCCGCTTGCGCGCGCGCGATTTGGAGCCGGCGTTGCAAAACGTGATCGTACGGGGGTACCTCCGTGTAACACGGTAGGAGGGGTCGTAAGACATCATCCCAAGGCATATCCAATTCCCTCCTATATAAAAGGTAAGCAGGAGTTTGCTCTGTGATTCGATGTTTGCTATTTCTGTACACAAATAATGCAAAATTTAGTTGATCGTTCCAATCCGAGTGGTCTTGGTTGACATAGTGAGAAATAACGGCGGCATAAGATTGGTGCGCCCTCTCCAGCCTACCATTGGAAGCGGGATTGTAAGGGGAGGTAAAAATTGTCTTTACTTTCAATAGATCACAAATTCGCCTCATAATCTGTGATGTGAAATGGGCACCTCTGTCGTTGAGAAGGGTGGCTGGCACCCCATGACGGCAAATGATCTGCTCTACGAAGGCTCGAGCTACAGTTTCTGCGGATTGATCGATGATAGATATGGCCTCCAGATATCTCGTAAGATAATCTTGACATGATAGTATGTAGCGATGGTTTCTATTGCATAATTTTAATGAACCAATTATATCCAAAGCAATTTTATCGGACGGATATGACGCTTCGGTGACAGGTTGAATAGGTATTCTTTCCTTTCTTCCCTTTCGTTTCTTGTAGCTTACGCATTTACTGACGTAATTTCGAGTGTCGGCGTACAGCCTTGGCCAATTAAAATGTCTTTGCACAATATTTAATGTTTTGTCTATTCCTAGATGTCCTGCTAGGGGGCTTTCATGGCATCTTTGTAATATGTAATCTCTCATGCTTACGGGTGCACAGATGGTGTATAGTGGATCGGGGGTCTTAACGTGGATTTTATAGAGTACTCAATGCTCGTCTAAGAGATAGTTGAGGTTTCGTTCTTCCGCTAGCGTATGCAGTGGTCGAAGTTCCGGACAAATTGACAGTTCTTGCGCAATCTTGGTTTTATCCTAAACTGGCTCGTATTCCGTGTCTTGATGGAGGGCATTTACTATTGAGTTCACTGCGCGGGAGAGAGCGTCTACGTGCGGAATATCTTTTCCTGCTCTGTACTTTATTGTAAACGAGTATTCGGTGAGCTCCATTATCCACCTAGCCAGTCTGGGTTTCGGCTCGGAAAGGGCAAGTAGCCATCCGAGCGGGCTATGATCAGTGATTAAAGTGAACGGACGGCCTAAAAATATACTCTGAACTTTCTAATCATATGTACGACCGCCAAACACTCAAGTTCAGTGGCGGAGTATGCTTTTTGCTGCTGTGTCAACTGCTTGCTGGCGCATGCTATCATATGCTCGCCATCTTCAAAATTCTGCGACAGCACTCCTCCAATCGCCACGGAAGAAGCGTCAGTGGTCAAAATGAATTCTTTCGAAAAGTCAGGGAATCGCAATACGGGTTGACTCGTGAGACAAGCCCTTAATTTTTCAAAATATTCTTGTTGCTCTCTTTCCCAAATAAACTCCGTATCCTTCCTTGTTAGCGAGGTAAGAGGACTCGAAAATTGAGCAAAATGCAAAATAAATTTCCTGTAATATCCCACTAACCCAAGGAACGATTGCAGTTGCTTAACGTTACGTGGTGCTGGAAAACTGCTTATTGCATGTATTTTTTCTTCATCGGGTTCCAACCCATTAGCGGAAACGACGTGACCGAGGAATTTCACTCGTGTTTGGAAGAATTTACATTTTTGTGGTTTCAGTTTCAAATTCGCTTTCCTCAGTCTTGAAAAAATTTCTCTCAAGCCTAGTATGTGTTTTTCCATGCTCTCATCATGCCGTAATATGTCGTCGAGATGGAACAAAACTCCTCGATTGATCATTCCATCTAGTACGGTTGTCATAAGACGCATGAATGTGGAAGGCGCGTTCGAAAGGCCGAATGCCATCCTGTTGCACTCGTAGTGCCCGTCTGGAGTGCTAAAAGCGGTTTGTGCCCTGTTTTTTTCGTCTACTTCAACTTGCCAGTAATCTTGAGATAAATCTAGGCAACTGAAATATTTTGTCCCTCCTAACTGATCGAATATTTCGTCCATATTTGGCAGTGGAAATACTTCCTTTCTAGTGACGGCGTTCAGAGCGCGATAGTCAAAGCAAGGCCTATACTTGACAGGTTCTCCTGGAACATGCTTTTTCTTTACTAGAATCAGAGGAGCAGACCATGGACTGGTAGATGGAGATATGACTCCCTGCTCAAGCATATCCCCGATGGCCTCCTTAAGAGCTTCACTTTGAGAGTGAGGGACGCGATATGGAGCCTTTTTAATGGGTTTGGAATCTCCCACATCTATGGTATGCTGTACCAGGTTGGTGCATCCCAATTTAATATCCCCGTGGATAAAAATATCTGCATACTCTAGTAAAAGTTGCTTTAAAGAGTCAGTCGCTTCATTTGGAGTATCAGAAAACGAGAATAGTGACAGTAACTCAGCGGTGGAGTGGTGCTCGGGCCACATTTCTGGGGTTTCTGTTTCAATCGAATTTACAGCTAGTAATTCATGACTTTCTGAAAAAATGTTGAAACTGTATAAGGACCCTTTTCTTAACATCTTTGGTTCGGGCCGTGTGTTACACAACAACAAAGGTTTTACACCATCGGGGGAGACGGTTGCTAGAACTGAAAGTATTAATACATCTCCCTCCCTTCCCTGAATAATGATATCCTCGCCATAATAGTCCTGAATCTTTGTACTCGTCAACATAACCGAGCGTGGAGGAATTTTAATTGTAATAACAAATGTAGCTTCATGCGACGCTTTCTCTGTCGTACAGGTTACTCGTCCTTCTGTCCCGCAATTACTCTCTGCATGGACTACGGATGGATCGCTTTCAACAACTGACGTTTTACATTCGCCTTTCTGCCCAACAGTTAGATTTGCTCCATTAAAAATTTCTCGCGTACAGGTTACTCGTCCTTCTGTCCCGCTAGAGTGAGTGGCCTCAACCAAGACATCTTCAGTATCCCCAAAAATGTCCCTAAGCAAACCGGTGCTTGTGACTTCGATTCCTGACGGCACTAATATATCATCACTCAACTCTTCCCAATTAATATTGAGCGAATCATCAACAGCCACGAGTCCATCATTCACTTTATCCTTTGAGCTCCTGCTGGCGTTATCCTCTTTGAAAGATTCATTACTCGGTGTTTTAGGCACTGCTTGGATATCATCACATGAAATTATGTCCTCTAAAAATACAGCGGAAATTTTGTTTTGAGTAACATGATTTTAACATGGTTTCGTGCCCTTCTGTTATTTTCATTTTACCTTCTCCGCTCGAAATGCTACTTCCGTATTTTACCATGAAGTCTAGTCCGAGGATACCGTCATACGGTACTTTCCCTAGATTTGCAATCAATGTATTGTGAGGGTAAACTTCTCCATCGATAATGAAAGGTATGTTGCATTGCCCTACTGTGGCGAGCGCATGGCCGGAGGCACTTCTCACAGGGGAGGAATAGTCGTCAATTTTTAGTTTTCCAAAAGGGAAACTTGTACTCTGCATAATACTCACAGCGGCACCGGTATCCACTAAAAAGGAATACACTCTACCTAGTAATGTAACCTGGACCTGTGTACATTTGCCTGGATTGCGTGCACTTGATCCGAAAGACTAGGGCTCACAGTGGGGTTTAAGATTGGCTCGAGATGGGGTTGAACATGACTCCTTGTGAAATATCGTGTCGGGTCACTGTACGGAAAGGTTGTCGGTGTCTTCACGTTAAGACTGCGCACGGGCATACCAAAGTCATGGTTCTGCAAGAAGTTTACTTCCCTAACACCTGAGTAATTACGAGCATTGAATTCCTCTAGGTTAGCAAATTACTCAGTCTCTTGCATGGTACTTCGATTGCGCACTAGCACGAATCGCCAAATTTTTCCCTAAGTCCGACCAAGAACTGTGAGAGGAGGCGGTTGTCGAGCATAACTCCTGTCGCTTGTGAGTCTGGGTCTAGAAAAGCATCTCTTAGTTTTCGTCCCAATTCCCTGAGACGGGAAGAATACTCGTTCACGCTTTCCAAGGGGCGTTGCAAAAAGCTTGTGAGCATTCTTTCAACAGAGACCAGTGAAATTTTGGGAATGAAGCGCTTTTTCATTAGTTAAGAAAAATATGTTCATAAGACTCAATAACGTGAGGATTTGACTTAATGAATTCGGCAGCGGTACCGCTCAGAGGCAGCGATGCTACGCTTAAGGTCTGATTCTCACTCCACCCGCTTAGATGACTCCCTAACTTAAGATTGTTCATAAAATCCTCGATGCTTACGTCCCCATCACCGTTAAAACTCGGAATTAAATGAATGTGATGTCCTGAAAATGTTTGTTGCATAGTTGGAGGGGAAACAGGGGCGCTTTCTATCATATTAACAGAGGATGTAAAATCATTTAAGCTCGTTTTGTTTGGTAATAAATCACGCTCCCAAGGCAGAGATTAACCAACGCGCCCATACGTGCCCTTGCCACCGAAATCCATTATGATTTAAAGACAATACGGCTAGGACAAAATTCATTCGCCATATGTTAGCAATATAACGGATTCTCGTTAATAAAAAAATGGGGTTAGTTTCCTTTTGGTATTACGCGTAACTACTTCTTAAATCGAAATTCAATCAAACGAATGAAACATGATGGACGGAAGGCAAGTTGCATTGAAATAAGCCGCTCCAAGACTCCGTCACCCCAAACCTGACACCAATATGTCGCGTGGACATAGTAGGGTTGGGTTCGTGGAATCAAAGAGGGGCTTTCATTGCTTTACATTTATTGGGCTTACTACACAAGGAGTCCGGCCCGGAAGGAAAGAGGAAGCGTAGAGACAACAGCGGAGAAAGCAAGGTTGACTTCTAAGGGGCTTACAGTTTGATTTAAAAGCCGGGGTGATGTCGCGGGGTCATGATGCTAGTTCTGATGTTTCGGAAAAGCCAAGTAGATGGCAGTCTCAATACACAATGTCGCGGGGACATGATGCTCGGACATCTAGAAGGACTCATGCGAGCTAGTGTCCTTTTCGCCGAATTCGCGATAGGATATTTGGTGAGCAGTGGCTGGACACAGTCACCCACTACCGAGGTTAACCTGCTCTCTCCCCTTTTGCTAATGATACGGAGTTCGGCGCCCGTCTTTGTACCCGGGAATTCATATATAAACCCCGAGCCCCCCAACTTGATTGCCAGAATCAAGGAGACATCAGACGAGAGCCTACTACTTTCTTCGGATTTCATCTAGCAACTCTGCTTTTCCGGTGGTCAAGGTGAAGAGGAAGACACACCGTCGTGCCAACTCCTTCGGAGGTTTCATATCCACGAAGGGAATAACACAGCGTGGGAATAATCGTCCGCAAGGCAAAGAACCTTAAGCTGTTTTGCCGGGGGTATCTAAGCCTTCGGCAAATTCATCATCAGGTGTTGAAGCCTTGGCTCTCAGCCCGTCACAGTGCTTGGAGGAGACGAAGGCCCGAAGCGGGACAACGGAGGCAACAGCAGATATCGGCCCTCTACAGGGCCAGGTGGTGAAGGACACCGCAGGCGGCGTCAAGCAAAAGAAGCCATCGGGAAGGAACCAGGAGCCAGAAGATTCCGCGGTAACGCGGATGCCGAATCTTCAAGGAGACGATAGGGCGGAGCGTGCGCTGAGCACAGAGGAGGGGGAAGGTGACGACGGATTTACCTTGGTTTCTTCCAAGAGGAAGAAAAGGAAACCGCTTCTGACGAACGACGCAGCCGTCCCGGAAGCCACACCTCTACCGGCACCGGCACCTAAGACGCTGCGACCACCGCCTATCGTCGTCTATGGGGTCACCGACGTCCAGGGACTGATTGACCAGCTGTCGGGCGACATAGGTGATGCTTTCAGCTTGGAAGTTCGAAGAGCTTTAACCCGGATCATCACCTCCAACAGAGAGGGGCATAAAAAGGCGCTCTCCTTGCTGCAGAGCAAGAAAATCCAACACCACTCGCAGCCAATTGAAAGGGTGCCAGGGAAGAAGCTGTTCATCAAGGGTATTTCTAGATGGATAACAGTCGAAAAGGTGTCCGAGGGACTTAGATCCCTCGGATACGAAATTCGTAGCGTACGTCGCCTTACGGTCACGGAGGACGGAAAACCGGTCCCCATAAATCACCACGTAGCGAACGTGGTAAACACTCCATCGGCCATCGCCCCCGGGGACATCCGCCAGCTCTGCCACCGCTACGTCGCTGTGGAGCGTTACCGTGGAGACAGAGGTCCACTCCAGTGCAGCAACTGCATGCGGTTTGGACACATCGGCATAGCTTGCTGGTGTGCGAAACGCTGCATGCGCTGTGCAGGAGCACACGCAGTCAAGGAATGCTCCCGAGAAAGGGGAGATGATGCCATCTGTGCGAACTGCGGAGGACCTCATGCGGCCGTCTCTCGCCGGTGTCCCGCCTTTCAGGAGGCTGAGCGGCGACAACACGCCAACGCACGCAAGCCAGCACCAGGGAAGCAGGCGCCCAAGATACCGGCAGCGGAACCGGGACAAAAACCATTCCGACAAGTCGATCACGCTACAACCTACGGAACAATCCTGAAGGGCCCTTCTCAGGACAAGGTTCAGGCTCTCTCCGGAGAAGAGGGGAACATGGAGGTGGATATCACAGATCCACCAAAGGATGCTAAGGCGGTCCGAGAACCACCACCAGCGCCAGCCGTAGGAGAGGCCACCAAGGGGAACTTGTCACCCCCCGACAGCCTCCCTCCGAAGAAAGCGACCCTTCCTTTTTCTTCCGAAGGGAAGAAGAAGAAAAAGAAGCAGAAGAAGAAATCCCCGATCACCACCGGGGAAGAAGGAAAATCCATTACGAAGCCAACCCAGAGGGCGCTTGGAAACACCCTCCGAACGGCAAGAAGGCGAAAAACCAAGCCAGAAACAGGAAAAACGGAGAGAGGGGACATCAACTGATAAGTCTCCAGTTTCCGCAGAGTCCTCGCTGACACCAGACAGAGAGGACCAGGAATTATGGCTGACCATTGATGTTATTGCATGCACCTTGTTGAAACTCGTCACCTCGACGTAGGGTAAACTCCTTTTCTCACTCCTGGAAGAGCTGGTGCGCAGCAGGATCGGAAATTCAACCAACAATGGCTGAACGACCCGTCCTGCTTGCGACATTGGAACGCCAACGGAATTCTTCGCCGACGCGAGGAATTACGGGCGTTCCTCCAGGAGAAGGGAGCCATAGTCGTCGCTGTCAATGAGACGAACCTTCGGCCAACCGACGCCTGATGGTTACCTGGCTGGACCATCTATAGGGTGGACAGGGATGCCAGGCGCTCACAACTTAGAACCTCAGGAGGTGCGGCCATCCTCGTCCACAGGTCCATCGAGCACCGAGCATGTAGAGAGATTTCTCACCCGCATGCGGAGGCTGTTTCGGTGGACGTACTGACAAGAGGAGGAGGGCTCCGGGTCTCATCTCTGTATTTCCCACCCGGGAAACCTGGGATCCGGATCTCATTCAGTACCTTGCGGGGGACAGCGGACCATCGGTCATCTTGGGGGACCTGAATGCCAAGCATCCTACTTGGAATTCACGGTCCTCGAACCCGAGAGGAGAATCCCTGCGTCAGCTAGCAGATGCAAAAGGCCTAACCATCTTAGGACCGGCGATACCCACGCACGAACGTGGGGTCGTTTTAGACATTGCGATTGCTAACAATGTAAGGACGTCCCTGAGTTTGTACACATGCGTGGAACTGTTGTCGGACCACAACCCGATCATCCTGGCAGTGGGGAGCCGAATCCCAGTGCTGTCTTCCACCCGGCGATTGGATCTGTCGTCGGCCGACTGGAGCAGTTTCCGCAACGTCATCGCTGAGGAGCTGCCAATAGAGCCACTGGAGCCGACTTCACCGGAGATAGCATATCAAATTGTCAGCCACCTCACCTCTGCAATGGACGGCGCAATGAAGGCCTCGATACCGCTAAAGGAACAACGGAACTTGTATCTTCGTGTTCCACTTCCAGCGGCGGTTTGAGGCCTCATTTCGCGGCGAAACAACGTGCGGAGCCAATGGCAGAAATATCGTACAGCGGATTTGAGAAGGCAGCTCTCAGAGCTCAACGCAGCGGTACAGGATGCCCTCCGGGAGGTCCGATCGGACCACGGGGAGGCGCACCAGCGGGAGGAGCTCCTTTCGGAAGACGGCAACGAGGACCTGCCGTCGGTGTGGAAGATATGCCGGAGGCTGCGGGCCCCAAAAAGACCTGGACCCGTTTATTACCGACGGAGACAGGGAGGAACGATCTCCCATGGAGAAGGCGAAACTGCTCGCTGATCACTTGGTCTGCAGCTTTTCACCCAATCCTGGGAATTCCGCTTCTTCCGAGATTGAAAAAGAAATCGAGGCGTTTGAAAGAGCCGGAGACGCCGATCTGAAAGACGCCTCGGAAATTCCGAGATTCGACGAGAAGGACGTCAAAGAGGCAATACGTCGCCTCCGCACGAGGAAGGCCCCGGGAAGCGACAACATTCCCAATGCGGTCATTCGGGAGCTTCCAAAGGCGGCGGTGAGGTCCCTGACAAAGCTCCTAAATGGCTGTGTCAGGATTTTGTACTTCCTGACCACTTGGAGAAGAGCGAGAATCGTCTGCCTACCGAAGTCGAAGAAATTGGAGGTGGGTCCCGGAGAACTCCGGCCTATCTCCTTGCTTGACGGCTTCGGTAAGATATTCGAGCGACTGCTGCAACGGCCGCTGACTGATTTCGTCCTGGTGAATGACATCCTCCCGGAGGAGCAGTTTGTTTCGCGTGCGCAGCATTACACAGTCCATCAGCTGGTGCGAACGGCGGATTTCATCACGGACAGCTTCAACAGGAATAGGGCGGTTGCTGGGGCCTTCTTCGACGTCAGTAAGGCGTTCGATCTCGTCTGGCATCCGGCTCTCTTGTTGAAGATGAGACGACTCCATTTCCCACCTTGGATTGTTCGGATGGTTCACTCCTATTTGAGAGACAGGACATTCACCGTGCAATGGCTCGGGGCGAATTCAGGGGTGCGTCGGATCTCCGCCGGCGTGCCCCAGGGATCAGTCCTCGGATCAATGCTTTACAATATCTACTCCCACGACATTCCAACTCCACGTGGGAACCTCGAGATCCTGTCTCTCTATGCCGACGATACGGCCCTCCTGTGCTGCTCCTGGCAGAAGGTGACCGCGGTGCGAAGACTGAAGAGCGCTGTGGCGGATCTCCTAGAATAGTACCGCCGATGGCGCTTTGCTGTTAACGCCGAGAAGATAAAGGCGATCATCTTCCATCCGGGAAATGGTCGGCCGCCAGGAGTGAACCTAACTGTGAATGGAGTCGCCCTACCGTTGGAATCCGAAGTTACATACTTTGGAGTACTGATGGACCGGAAACTCCTTTGCAACGCCCTAGCGCTTCGTGTACGCAGAAAGGCATTCGCGGCGCTTAATCGGCTCCGGCCGATTATCCGCCCGCCGGTCCTGAGTATGAACACGAAGCGTAGACTGTACCAAGAGTGCGTGCTGCCTGTCATCACGTACGCTGCTCCGGTATGGTCAGGAGTGTCGCGAAAGAGTCTCGCTCAAATTCAGGTGGTGCAGAATTCTGCTCTTCGTAACATCATGGCTGACGGTCCTTACGCCCGCGTTTCCGAGATGCACGAGGACGGAAAGCTGGAAACCCTGGACGTCCTTCTGCCTAGAATATCTGGAAAATTCTTCATAAAACGGGCAGAAGCGGAAGTAAAAGTAATTCTCCGGGTTGGCGACATAAGGGTTTGGCCGTGGGGCCCCTACAAGCGCCCCAAAGCTTCCCAAGACGAGCAAGACACCCTTCCGGCAAAGAAGAAGCCTAGGCTGCTCTGAGCGGGAATAAATCAAACGACTGAAAACGCAGAAGAATTCTTCCCGCCTTAGTAGCCTTGGAGGCTGGAAAGTCGAAGTGTAAGGGCTACGCAAGAGCCCTTGCAAGAAACTGCTCTATAAGCAAAGCAGAGCAGTGACTGAAGACACTAAAGGTTGTGGAAATCTCTTACGGAAGCCGAACCTGCTGTTGTCTCTTCGCTTCCTCACTCCTTTTGGGCCGGACTCCTTGTGTAGTAAGCCCAATAAATGTATTGCAATGAAAGCCCCTCTTTGATTCCACGAACCTAACCCTACTATTTCCACGTGACAAATGGAGTAAAGTTCTTGAGGAGTAATTTCCGGGAATATGTGGAATGGGCAAAGTGACAGGCAAGAGACGCTGTTCAATGCTTCTGAATCCAACGAGGATGTATTATTGTTTTTAAAAATGCTTTCGACGGAGTCGGCAGAGGTATTTGCTTTGTCGCAATCATCGTATAGTGCTCTCCCATTATGTGGTATTGGCGGGATTGGTACCTTTTTCCTTCGCAGACGGTGGGCTAGGGTCCATACCGAATTGTCCTTATGTGAGAGTGAACTTATTTTCTCATGCCAAGTTTTTTCCCAATGTGTTCTAGTTTTGGATGTTACAAATTTTCGAAGTGCACAGAAGCCGATTTTAACTTGGCGGAGATAAGTGCGTTGCCATGAGAGCTTTGGCCTTGTTTCTAAGTGAACTCATGTGCAAAATATCCAGAGGTAGTATGGCACCAGCGATGGAGGCCGGAGAAGAAGGTTAGCAAGAGCGATGAATGATTTTGGTTAAGGTGCTTGTAAAATATAGTAGCCATAGAGCATACTTTATTTCTCTTTAAAATTAGATCTTATTCTCAATCTTATTCGAAACCTTTCATTCTTCACTTGTTTGATACTGTTGCCACGGCAACAGCGTCACCAAATGAACGAATCAAAACAAACATTTTTGCGTACTTCAGAAACCGCATTCTTTACACACTCACAGACCATAGGCTTTCCTTTCCAACTGAATGACATGGGGCAAATTCTTAACGGCATGGCTTCTCATTTGCGTAAACAAGGATATTCTGTTTCAGGTTGCTAATCTTAATGAATGTATTTTGGAAAGAATGGACGGGTGAGATCTTTTGTGAGATATATGCCTTTTAAATTTGGAGAACACCTAATTACATACACAACAATAATACTTGCTGCTGAGATAGTCATGTTTTAATTGCTTTGGGCTCTGCTTGAATTGACTGCAGTATCAATCTCTGTAGAAAATATATTTGTAAATGTTCCTTTTTGAAGTAGTTAAGATCTATGTTTTTAGTAGAATTGAACGGGAGTCAAGTGTCAAACGACAGCTATAAACATCGTCAATAATATTTAGAAATTAGTATTATTTCACATGCGCAATGATCAAACGATACATTGAGTCAAAATCATTCAAAATGGATTGTTAAAATACAATGGTTATAAATAGGGAGATTCAATATTTAAGTAGTTGTCGTAAAATTAGATTTTTATTGTGTTCTGTAGTGAGGGACCATTTTATTTAATATGCTGAATCAATCCGCAAATACACCTAATAACGCCACAAATCCCTTGCTGTTGTGAAATACTCCTTTTTAATTATGGTGATTGTGACCTTAATTCATTTCTTCTTCTACATTCTGTTCGATTGGCATTGCTTTTATTCTTGAAAATGCCATTATTTAGGGATACAAGTGTGACCTTTATATTTCAAATGCATTTAATGTACTCACTTTCACAGCAAACCGATAATGTTTGATTATATGCAGTTTCATTGAGTAAACTATGCATTTAGACGGGCTTTATTTTTATACAAATTCAGAATCAATGGAAACAAAATATAATTAAATATGGAAGCAATGTAAGACAATAAGAAGTCTCCTTGAATTTGAGTGTTTGTGTACAATAATTAAAAAATGTTTAACATCACCAATATAATGGCATGCTCATTTAAACTGTTAAATTCTCATTAAGTATGATGAACGATCATGCATCAATTGTCCTTTGATTATGGAGAATTTAGTAAACCAAAATGAGCAAACATAATAAAATGGCACCCATCATAATTTCTGTCAAATTTCCTTGAAGAATTAGTAGTTGTGATGTAGCGTTCTTGGATTTATTTTGATGAATGCACCAAACTCAAAGGATTTCATTTCCACCTTACTCTTCTCTCAATAAACAATCAGTGTTACAAAAACAGTGTAAAAAAAACATAGTTTTACATTTGAATGTTCACAATATGAAATGTGCTGTAAGTTGATGAAAATCCACAAAAAATAGTATTATTTAGAATTGCTCTACCCCTCATGGTGTACAATCATGACTCCACAGCTAATTAAAAATGGTCTGCGGAAATCACGTTGTGGTGTATTAGCAAGGAAGCAAAAATCTCTCTTGTGTAGTAGCAAGATTTGTATGATATGTTTAGGGAAATGACCCCATAACTCATCACTGTAATTCAAATGACATGGAAAGAAGACATGGTCAAGTGTTTATCAACACTCATTTGAAATGAGAAAGTTGGGCTTTAATCAGTTCATTACAGATCTGACTGATGTGAGTCTCCCTGTTAAGTTTCCTATCTATATTAATTCCTAGTATTTTAGAATTTTCAACATCAGTACATTTTTATATACTATAACAGCATACAATATGCTGAGTTTTGTTAGTAATTAAACGTAAATGATTAATATGAAACCTGCCTTTTAGCCTGTCTTTGAGTGGCTCTGAATCGTACCTTTGCATCTTCTAGATTTTGATATTTTTGCACACAAAAAGTTTAATAAGGATATAAAACATATGTTTTTTTAATTTTACAGGGCATATCAGTAATCATGATGATACCAAAAATAGCTCAAAGACTAGAAATTCTTCATGAAAAGATGGGCATTGAAATTATAATTGGAAGCCGAATGAGGCCATGTCTTCATGGACAAATTAACCTTAGAACTACTAAAAATTTAAGAGAAATTAGGTAAATCAGACTGTTGTGCTAAGATACAATTTTCAAGGAAATAATGAAATTAACTCCTAGTAATAATAATCTAGAAGGAAGTTGAATCCTTAAATGAAACATCCCTATCCTGTTCCTTCCCTTTTCTTGCTTGCCTAACATTCTCCCCTCTATTACCATCTTGAACAGTCCCCTGTCGGTCAATATGCCCTTCATCCATTTTTACTGCCTCAATAGGATTTCTCCCAACCAACCCCTCTCTTCACCTACCATACCAAGTACTTTCTCATTGGTTTTCTTCTCGGTCCATTTCACCTCCATTTTCTCCACTCCCACATGTCAAAAGCCTCCAGTCCACAACTATCCTCCTGCTTCAATGACCACATTTCCGTATATAACCATGCACCATATCAAAAGTTTCACGAGTCTTTTTTTAATATCCTTACTCAACGTCCCATTTGTCAACTCTCTCCTCCTTATGAAAGCCCCTTTGCCTAGCGTAATTCTTTTCCATATGTCCCAACTACTTTGACCGTGTTGGTCCAAAATGCTTCAGAGATACGTCAAATATTCTACCTACATTAGTTTTTTCCTGCCTATTTTAATGTTTAGCTTAGCTTTTTTCTTTCTAGAAAATTGCATATCCTTTGTTTTATTAATAATGATTCTCATCCCATACCTGTCGTCCTGAATTTCCAATTCACTCAGCAATGCTTACAGCCCCTTGGCTGACTGACAAACTAAAGCTTGGTCATCCACAAACCTAATTAATTTTACGAATTCCCCGCCCACTTTCATTCCAGTTCTTCCCATGCCTCTTTGATCATTTCCTCTGCATTGTTGTTCAAGATGGCGTCAACTTTGGCCGTACAACGATGTGGCTCTTGTAAAACACGACTCGAAGTACGTGATATGGTCGTTAGTTGCGATATTTGCTCAGATGTATGTCACCATAAATGCTCCGGCTTAAGTGATATAACATTAAAAGCTCTCTCGGACTGCCATGACATTTACTGGAAGTGTTTTTATGCCGTGAAAATAAGCCCAATAATTACAATATGGTGGCGGACATTGAAAATTTGAAAATTGAGTTACAATCTCTCCAATCTACCGGATCTACGGAAAGTACTACCTTGCAGCCAATTGCAAAGGAAGCTGTAACATTGTCTACGGAATTGAAACCTGAAGTCAACGAACAATTAGGCCTCAATAGTGACAACTCTGATTTGTGCCCCAAAAATGTAAACGCAAAATTTAACACCATGAGTTTCTAATCCATCGTTACTGACGAGGAAGGTTTTCAAAAGGTGAATTACAAGAGAAACAAACGCAAACGAAATACGGTTTTTGGGAGTTGTAAGCAGCCTGCTGTTACGTGCAATTTTGTGGGAGTTCCTCGCAAGACTCACTTCTAAGTTGGTCGCGTCCAGTCCAATGCAACACCTGATGACATTTTGAAGCATCTGTCCGGAATATTTCCTGGGAATGACTTCAAAAGTGAAAGTTTGAGAGTTGGTGAAGTTTATAATTCTTTTAAACTCTGTGCGCCAATTAGCCTTAAGGATCAACTTCTTAAAGAAGATATTTGGCCAGTAGAAGTGAAAGTTGGGAAATTTTATCCCCCAAAACCGCGGAAACTGACCCCTACTCATGAAGAGACAGAGAATATTGCTGAAGGGTCAGCTGCGGTGGTAAATCCGAACTCCGAGTTGAAAACTAGTGATGCACCGGTATCCACCTCAGCAACAAAAGGCCACACCGATAACACTACGGAAAAGTGTTCCTTAGAGAAACGTGTTACCCGCCTCCAAACGGGAATATCAAAACCAAAGTCCTTTTGACTAGATAGTTTTAATTTATTTTGCCAAAAAGTGAGATGTCTACGTAATAAGATAACGGAGATAGAGGCAATAGTCAAACATGGTGGCTACAATGTGCTATGTTTCAATAAGCACTGGATTGCAAAAAATGAATTTGATGTGTATAACATTAGTGATTTTGGCTTGGCATCATTCTACTGCCGATCTGTAGCAAAAACGGTGGTAACTGTATTTATGTCCTGAAAGGTATGCCCTTCAAGGTAATTGACTTGGACAAATTCTGTCTGGAATTGCACTTTGAAATATCTGCGATCATATTGAAGGACCTGAATTTGATCATTGCTTCTGTGTATCGCTCCCCTAATGGTGTTTTTGAACACTTCTGCAATCAACTGGAACTAGTACTATCCCTATTCTTGACTCTGAAAGCCAATATCATAATTTGTGGAAATCTCAACATTGACATAACACTAAAAACTAGTGATTGTCAGGTTCTTGAAAATCTTTTGCTTTCTTATAATTTATACTGGGCAAACAAACAGCCTACTCGACTTTCTGCCTGCCTAGATAATGTAATTACCAATTATGGTCCTGAACTGTACAGTATAAGTGTTATTGACTTTCTCCTATCTGACCATCAAGGCATAAGCTTCACTTTTAATACTCAAATAACTCAAAAGATATATCCAAATAGAGGTAAAACCATAATCGTGAGGCCCATAACAATAGAAGGTTTAGAGAGTTTTCAACTGTTTCCATCTTGTATTGATTGGCATGGTTTTATCACAGACTCTGTAGAACCAACATGTTTTTCAAGTTTTTTAGGTAATTTCCTAGGCATTTTTGAGCAATGCTTTCCTAAAAAATATCTAAACTCTATTCCCACTAAAAATAAAAAAAATCTCTGGTATGCTGGGGAGTTATTAGCTCTTAGAAATGATTTACTTAGTTACTACCACTCTTACAAAACCAGTGGAAGCCGGCATGACAAAGAGGCCTACTTGAAATACAAAAGAGATTATTATAATTTAGTTAGGTGTGCAAAAAATAATGCTTACAAGGATTTTATATTGAATGCAAAAAATAAACAAAAGGCAGCATGGAGTATAATCAATCAAGAAGTTGGTCATGGTAATGGAAAATAAAATCTTCCTTTCACCCCAGATGCTGTAAATAATTTTTTCTTAAAAGCTGTTGAAGACAATTTGTTCTCTCGAAAAGTTGATGCTGCCAATATTGGTAATATTCTGCAAAATCTTCCTCCGAATAATTTAAATTTTAAATGGAATTTTTTTACTCCACTTGATATTATATCGACTGTTAAAAAATTTAAAAAATCCAACAGTAAGGATATTTTTAGTCTTTCTAACTCCCTAATAAAGGACATTATTGTGCTCATTGCGGAACCATTAGCAATGTTAGTCAATTTATGTTTTGAGACAGGAGATTTTCCAACAGCTCTAAAATATTCCAAAACAGTACCTGTTATAAGAAAGGTGATAAAGATGATTTAGCTAACTACTGCCCCATTTCCATAGTCCCCGTTTTTGGTAAAATTTTTGAAGCTATTATGAAAGATCAAATATGTAATTTTTTTGCATTAAATAATCTCTTTTCCAAATCCCAGTATGGCTTTCGATCTGGGAAATCTACAATTTTGGCAGTAGAGTCCATAGTTAATTATGTCATTAATGCATTTGAAGAAAAGGAATCAGTCTCAGTGACACTATGTGATCTTAGTAAGGCCTTCGACTATGTTAATCATTATATATTACTAACAAAGCTAGAATATTATGGTATTAAGGGAGTTGCACTGAAACTAATGAAGTCATATTTGGATGATCGCCACCAATTGGTTGAACTTGATGACAGTCGGTCTGCAGCTCTTAAAGTATGCCTTCTTTCAATGTCATTTGAATTATGGTGTTGAGTTATGGGGTCATTCCTCTCATGTTAAACAAATTTTGCTACTGCAAAAGAGAGCTATTCGCTCTCTTGCTAATATACCACCATGTGATTCTTGCAAACCTTTTTTTATTAGGTATAGAATCATGACTGTATTTTGTTTGTATATCTTTAAGGCTCTGACTCATGGGAAAGTTAATCTAGAAACTTACCAATTAAGATCCAACCTCCATAACTATTCCACTAGAGGTAAATCGAATCTAAATACTACTTATTGTAGATTGTCATTAACTTACAACACATTTCACAATATAAACATACCACTGTATAACTATCTGCCAACTCAGTTGAAATCAGATGCTATCCAGAGTTTCAAGAATAGGGTATATACCTGGTTACTTGCTCACCCACTATACTCATTGGATGAATTCTTTTGTGACAATTTTCATCACATTTAAGAAAGTATGTTTATATGTTAAATAATACTTATATTTACGACATTTAAAATGGTTGTACCATTTTTAAAATGAATAAAGTATTATTATTATTATTATAGGTTGAACAGCAACGGTGATAGTGGGCAACCCTGCCTTACACCTCTTCCTAACACTACCCATCAGGACTCCTCATTTCCCATTCGCACCTGAGCAGTCTGAGACATATACAGGTTGCGGATTAGCCTACTGTCCCGCCAATCTATTCCTATTTTCTGCAATATACTCATTAGTTTTTCCCAATTCAACCATATCAAATGCTATTTCGAAAGCTACAAAACAGGCAAATACATCCTGGTTGTGTTCTATATTCCTCACAATTAATAATCTCATTACTGCAATGGCATCACACCTATCTTTCCCCTTCCTAAACCCAAACTGATCCTCCCCTAAGAAATCATTTGCCCTATTCTCTATCCTTTTGTTTATGATCCTTAGAACAACTTTAGCTTCATGGGATATCAATCCTATCATCCTGTAGTCCTCACTTGATGTTCCCCTAACCTTTTTGGAATTGGAATTAAAAATGATCTGACAAAGTCTTCCGACCAGATTCCCTCATAAATACTACGGATCAGCCCATATAGCCTCTTTCTCCCACATTTTCCTAAGCCTTTTAAAAGTTCGGCTGGAATGTTATCCACCCCACGGCCTTATTTTGTTTCATCTCCCTTAATGGCCTTTCTCTCTCATTGTCTAGTATGCCTGGACCTAAGCTATCTTCCTCTACATCATGTTCCTCTTCTATGTCTAACTTTGTTGGTCTAAGTTCTTTATTATTACAGTTCTTCTTTATATTCCTTCCATCTCTCTTGGATCTTCCCTGCGTCCAATATTACCTTACCAAACTTATCTCTAACTGCGATCGTTGATATCCCTTTCTAACTTCCCGAAAAAGAGTTAACTTTGCTGTACAGGTGCTGCGTGTGTTCACCAAGTGGCTCAATTTCACCGGCGTCCGAGGCTTTGGCCGCCGCGATTCGGAGGGCGGCGCTGCCGGACTCTCTCGGAAGTCGAGGTTCCGATCGTGTTTTGTTTCGAGCGGCGGTTGACCGCCTAGTCCATCAAGAAACGTGCGGTTTGACTCTCGACTTCTGCTGCCGGGAAGGCCGTGCTTTCGTTCTGTTTACTGGATCAAGACTGACCTTGACTATTGGTGTAGAGCTTAGGCTCATTTTTATTTGCTACAAACGGTTGCGTGTAGCGGGGAGGGAGTGCGCACGAGTGTTTATTTCTTTTTTGGAGTGCTTTCGGTGCGCTCTCACTTTTTTCGCGCTGGCGTGCTCAAATTGATTTGTTTCAAAATGGTCGTACGTCACGTGGACACGCTCGCCTTGCAAATTGACGATAAGGCGAAGGCCCCTGCTCCGTTGGAGGTCCACCTCCTTACACTAGAGTCACTGGGCCTCACACCGGAAAAGATTGTGGATATCTAATTTGGATATAACCGCCATTTGGTATTCCTGTTGGCAACTGAAGCTACTATGAAGAGGATTCTATATTATATCCCAAGAAAGCTACCGTTTCCATCCATAACGATCCGAGGACGACGATTACCATTGACGAGACCTTCGGTAGCCTTTGTAATGTCAGGGATCTTCGTCTTCCCGTGGATACCCCATTGGAAGATATAACAAGTGAGCTTCACCGTTTTGGAAAAATCCATCGCTCGTGGGAGAACAGGTGGGAGGGCGACAAAATGGCGCGCGTGCTGACAGGGACGACAGAGGTGCGGATGACGGTGGAAAGAAATATCCCGTCGTACCTCCACATTGGCGGCAACCGGGCCATCATCATCTAAGAGGGTCAGCGCCGCACCTGCGCCCGTTGCAACCAAGAAGGCCAAGGTGGAGGAAAGCCAAGGTGTCCGCAATATTACCAGGGCTCCTCTAGAGGTGGGACAATTCGATCGATCTCCTCCGATTTCTCCCGATGGAGCCCCTTCGGCAGATGACCTCCAGTCCGCTCCCGGTCCCCCCGAGGCCACCTCCTGGGTTGGGCCGGTCACCAGCTGTGCTGCCTAAAAGAAGGCCCCCCGTTGAACGCTGCCGAGTAACCCGCTCTTCGTAGAGACCACGGCTGGGTCTTCTTCTTTTGACGAGGTCGAGGGGGAGGTATGCAGTGACAACTCGAGGCCTCGATCGTCGGCCCGTCGGACGAAGCGTCCCGGGAAGCTGCGAAGCTCTTGTCGCTTGGGCTCGAGCGGCGACCGAAGCGACGTAAGCCAAGACCAGGACTCTGGTAAGTGATGTCCGGTGCCCATAGCTGTCCTCTCATTCCACCAATTAATATTATTTCGCTTCATATTGCTGGGGTTTATAGCGCTTTAAAAAGTGCAGTCCAACGTTTTCTCCGCGATCTCAGGGCTGATGTAATCCTCCTTCAAGGGGTAAAAGAGGACATACTCTGGGATACAAACATCTTTTAGGCTTTCGGCAATTTCGCCGAAAGTCATTCTGGCACCACCACCCTAGTCCGAAATGGCATTCCGTTCTCTCATGTTCGCCGCCACGCTTCAGGTACGAAAAACGTTCGCTATCTTGTTGGTATCCATATCACGAACCTTTACGCTCCCTCCGGTGAGCGCGCGAGGGCAGAGCGCGAATCATATTTTAATGAACTCCTTCTCCCCTACCAGTATTCTTTCTTGGGGAGGGCCATATTGGGCGGAGATTTCAACTCCATCTACCGCCGAGAGGGTGGTGCCTCGAAAAGGGATGGGGTGACATACTATCCAAGCCGGGCACTCTCACTGATACGAGCGATTGACGCAGTGCGTTCTTATTGCGTCGGTCCCACCCCCTTAACGCGATCAGGGCCTAACTCTCGGACGCGGATTAACTGCCTCTTCGTCTCGGCATCCCTAAAGAATGATGTTTAGAGATTGGACACGGGCCCCAACGCGCGGAAGGACCTGGCCAGAAGTTTTCGTCCTCAGCGTCTACCCAGTTAGTGAGGGGTGCCTGAACTTCCTCTGGGAATGGCGCCACCTCAACTACATAGCCCCTTTTTACCTTTTGTTCGCTGCTACGAATGTTACAAAGTAATATGGGGACATTGCCTTCAGGTGACACCGAAGCAATGCTCGGCAGAATAAATAAATCTCTCTCGCTTCCAATGACTCGCACTTCTTTGCCTTCAACCATCTGACTCTTTATCTTCGACAACACAACGGATAACGGCGGTACTCTAATAGATTCCTCTGATACAATTTTACTCGATCGGCCAATCCCATTACTAGCGCCGGTCTGAGTTTCGCGAACTTTGCCATCGCACAAGGGGACAACAAATCTATCCTCTCTTACTGGCGAAAAAACACTATCATCACCCGACTTCTTTATCCCAAACCGGGAGTCGGTGGAAACCTCGAAGACATCGCCATTAACTTCGTCCCTAGCGGTGCTGCTTCCTTGCGACGCGGGTGGCAACCTCTCTATGACTCTTTCGGCCTTCGCCACCTCTGCTAATTTCTGTGAATCCTTATTTAGAGATCCGTTATCCTTATTCCCTTCTGTCGATTACTCCGTCGTTACTTGAAAACAAATTCCCTCCATACTGCCGTTTATTCGCGAGTTAAATTTCATTATCTCTGCCGGAAAAGCACTTTGGTTTTTAGTGTCGCTTATCGTTTTTTCCTCAAGGTATGTTAAATTATACGTGGCCATTTGAGAATCATTGCCATTAATTATACTATAAATGAAAGAATCAAACGCCTTGACCTCTTTGGAAACTTCAATTTCATGGGCGCCTATGAGCTCGTTCGTCTGCGATGTTACGCCATTAGATTTAAGGTCTGTCTCGTGTCCCTCACCCATTCTTATTTTCCGTTTATTGAACGATATACTTTTCCCGTAACAAACCATTAAATCAAGGAAACAATTTCAGAGTGTTAAAATCATTCGCCTTGACTGGGATTCAAACCCATATCCCGCAATATCCGGTTGAGTGCTTTAGCCACTTATGCTACCGAGGCGTCCTCTTAAACTCTGAAATTTTGGGGCTTTTAAGGGAACAACAGCACTCGACCGGATATTGAGGGATCTGGGTTCGAATCCCAGTCAAGGCGAGTGATTTTTACACTCTGAAATTGTTGCATTGAAATGCACATTAGCGGATGACTCCGTTAAAAGTTACTGTTGCGGCATCTCCCGCAGTTTCTTTGGAATTCATAAAATCAAGGCCTAGAAGACCGTCATAGTTCGTTTCCCCCAAATCCACTACTAAGATGTCATGGGGATATAATTTATGATCAATCAAAAATTGCACGAACACTCTCCGATGATTGGCAAGGGATGACCTGACGCGCTTCGCAACCGAGAATTGTAATCAGAATTCCTTAATTGGCCAAAAGGATATTTTTTACTATCAATGATGGTAACGGCTGCTCTCGTTTCCACTAGAAAATTGTTATCTTTTCTAACATTATTAACTACTATTGTCCATCCTGCTTCTTGAGTTACCACTAGAATTAAATCCGTCCCGACCTCCCAGTCGGGAGATCGGCGTTTCCTGCCACGAAGGGGTTTTCGCGCCTCGGGCAGCGTCTGGGAAGATGGCCAGTCCTTTGACAAATGCCTCATTTCACGAGCGGGCAATCTTTAGCCATATGATTTTCATTTCCACAATTTAAACACAAAGACGGCCTCGTTCCCCTCTCCCTCTATCTACACGCTCGACCAATGTGACCGGTTTTACCGCAGCGAAAGCAAACGTGTGCGCCGTGATTATCTATCCTTCGGTGTCCCTACTTGCATCGGGGGAACCAGTCATACTTTGGAACCCCTTCCGACAGCCTGTGCGGCGTTAATTTGTTCCACGGGAAACTGCCAACCTGCAACATTTGGAGGATTCGCGTTCATACCCTACCAAGGTGTTATATTTGGAGATGGCGGCCACCTAGGGGGTTACTGACACAACCACGCATGAGACTGTTGTGGTGAATTTACGTCTCTGTTGACGGCGTAATTTCTGACACTAGCTTCTTCAACGCTTGCGAACCCTTCTGTCTCAATCAAGTTTGTTGGATTACGAACCAACACAAACCTACCAATCTCTTCCTTCAGCCCAATTAAAAATTGCACATGAAGTCTACGTTGAATTCTTCGCTGTTTCTGAATCAATCTCGCCCCATGACTCGCGTAGCCTACGGGCGACATGGCGCAATCTGGTTGGAAATTCTGCGACGCTCTCCAGCGGTTTTTGTACGCAAGTGTTAAATATTTTTTCTAACATGATTGGAGATGCCTTTAGGGAAAATCTCCTCTTGAGATTAATGGAAAAGTCCTTGTATGAACCTAATATGTGATGATTTGCAGAGAAAAAACCCGCGGCGGTTCCTCCAAGCCGAAGTTGAGCGACTCCTAAGGTCTGTGCTTCATTCCAGCTACTAAGATGACTTACAATACGAACGCTTTCCAAAAATTTGCCAACCCCAATCTCATCTTCCCCGCTAAACGTTGGAATTAAATGAATCTCGCTGCCAATAGCGGCGGTTTGCGCTGCTTCTCCGCAACCATTTTGCGGACTCGCGCTACTTCCCGGCTGTTCTAACACATTAACCAAAGGTGTGAAGTCGAGTGCACGGCCGAATTTTAATCAATTTGCGCTTTCTTGATAATCGAGAAAAGGGTTAGGGTACCCAAGTCTATGAGGGTTAAGGAAATCCATCGCGAAATTCAACCCAATGCTAATTACACTAAAATTTGACTGTGCTTAATTAATTTATTTTTTCATACTCCGAGTGTAATAATAATATAATAATAATAAGGAAAGGTGGTGAAGGAGTTTCCTCAATCACAACTTTCCTTTTTTTTTATTGCGGAAGCAAATACAAAAAAGAATAGCATACAGAAAAATAGCATGATATGTTGAGGGGGTTCCTGCTCTCGCTTAATCCCCCTTTTGTGTTCTGATATAATTAACATCAATTACACAATATGAGAAAAAGAAATATCAAACAAGATGATACAGTAGTATTAAAATACAGAAGTAATGTACAACCCAAATTTAGTACAATTAGAGATAATAATTATTACAAGAAATAAATATATTATTCTATGATAACACTTCAGTTTACAGAGTCATACAAGATTTTTTTTTCCTGATCGTACACGAGGCAAAATAGTACACGTTAACTTAAAATAGCAATTACATACAATTTTATTTACACAATAAACGAGCAATACAATTACTAGTTTTATCAAGCATTTAATTTACCAACTTCAAATGTCACTATAATTATCAAATTTCATTGCACCATTTTAAATAATTGGTCGTTGTTATGCTTAAGGCAAAATAGCACAATCTCACGCATCTTGGTTTTCTTACAAGTCATACTGTGCCAAATTTCATGTCTGGGTTTTTCATACTGTAGGCACTCTTCTATTCTATGCTTGGCGGTGTCTTCTGTTAGGCAGGTACTACATAGATTAGTCCTTGATTTTCCTATTCTATTGAGGTAGTGTCCAAAATTTCCATGCCCTGATAGGAGTTGCGTCGCTTTCTTAGTTAGCTTGAATTTTATATTTAGCCTTTCAATGACGTCTGGGAATATTTCTTTAGTGTGAATACCCTTATCGGAATTCAGCCAGTCTTTATTCCAGTGATGAATTGTTTGTTCCCTGAGTATTTCTTTTAATTGTTTTTTGCTTAGGGCGTGATTGTGTTCGATTTCGGAGTTGAAGTATTTTGTGCCTTGGCCCGATTTGACTTCGGTTATGCTAATTCTCTCCATAACCTCGTATTTTAGAGGTGGTTGTCCGGTAATTAAACATAGTGCGTCAGTGCTGATTGTCGAGTAACCTTTGCTAATTGCTAAGAGGCAGGGTCTTTGTGCTTCTCTAAGTTTCCTTTCGATTCTGCTGTAGTTAACCTTGTGACCCCAAATGGAGCAGCCGTAGGTAACAATGGGTATTGCTACAGCTTTGTATATCAATTGAAGGGAGTCCGTTCCAAAATTAATTTTGCAATACCTACGGGCAGCTTGAAAAACTTTTTTGGTTTTGCTGGCTATGAAATTAATGTGGGCCTGATAAGTTAATTTTTCGTCTAAAACGATGCCCAAATACTTAAAAGATGGTGTGCGTCGGCTATTGCTATTGTAGATTTTGACACTGGGGTTCCTAGACATTTTATTTCCGAAGACCATGTATTCTGTCTTGGTTGTTGAACTTACCAATTTATTAACTATTGCCCATTGTTCTATTTGTCCAATACAACTTTTTGTCAGCTTCTCCATTTTATCTCTTGAGTTAGCTTCAATAGACAAAGCCATATCATCAGCAAAAGCTATTAATCTACATCCTATGGGGAATTCTTTCCTTAAGATCTGGTTAGTAATAAGGTTCCACATTAACGGACCCAAAACAGATCCTTGTGGGCAGCCCCTGGTGAGGATTTTCTTTGTTGAGATAGTTTTCATTTTGTATACGACCTGTCTATTTGTAAAGTAATTTGAAAAGAGTCTGGTTAGGTTCGAAGGAATTTTTAGTGTTTTCAGCTCCTGAAGGACAGAAGGCAACCAGACAGAGTCAAATGCACCTTTTATGTCAATGAAAACTACTAATGTTTATTTGATTTGATTATTTAAGTTATTTAGGAGGGCCTTGATTGCGTCTGATGTACTTCGGTTTTTCCTGAAGCCATATTGATTAGGATGATATAGCCTGTCCTCGCGAATTATTTGTATTCTCTCTTTAATTAATCTTTCAAAGATTTTCCCTAGGTCAGGTAGGAGTGTGATAGGACGAAAAGAGCTGGAATCTGCGTGGTCTTTTTCTTTTGATTTTAAAATTGCATGTAGGGTCCCTGATTTCCAAGTGTCGGGGAAGTATGATAGCAGCAGACAGTCGTTGTAAATATTTGCTAGAAAACTTGTTATGTTGTAAACAAGTTTTTTGATAACAAGGCCGTGGATTTGGTCATGTCCAGGCGCTTTTTTCGGTTTAATCTGACCAATTGCATGGAGAACTTCTTCTTCCGTGAATGGATCAAGTTTTTCAGACTCGGGGATTATTTTAGATTCCTTCCTGATTTGCTCATGCTCCTTGTTGTCGAATGTGTCGTCCGGAAGCAGAGTGTCAAGGGATAGCTTGATTTTTTCCTCCAACAAAGGGATGCTTCCGTCGTCCCTGAGGGTAGTCCCTTGGATGGTTGGTAGCTTCATTTTTTCCGAGAACAATTTATAAATGAATCCCCAGGCATTTTCTTCGAGGTTTCAGGAGCTGAACTTCTCCCAGGATTTGTTTTTAGACTCTTTCACTTTAAGTTTATATTCCTTTAGTTTGGCCTTGTATCTACTTCTTAGGATATTTTTGTCTTCCCTATCCGATACCCATGGTGGGCGCTGAATGGGATAATTGATGGTTCCTGATGAAGTGATCTTTAGTTTAATTGCGCGCAGAGAATCGCGATGAGGTTATAGCACGTGTCTTAAAATAATTATTCGTTAGGTCAGCACAGATTAGCATATCCCACCTGTTCGAGAAAATACGGAACTTCCGAATTAAAAAGGTACACGGGCACATGATAATCTATGAGACACTGTCGCATACACTTAATAAATCACAAGTCTAACCGTGCAACCCCTCACCTGACACCAATATGTCGCAAGAGGGGTTTCTATGGTGCGGCACAAAGGGTATCGGGGAAGGTCAGAGAAACTACACCGAGTATTACCAAAGCAGACGTATATTACCCAACATCAGTCATAATGCACCATTTACATAAGTATAAGCAAATTATGGATGGCTATACCCTCGGTAAACCAACGCGAGTGCGGACAGAATTCAAATGGCAGAAAATTAATGCAACAATTTCAGAGCGTAAAAATCATTCGCCTTGACTGGGACTCGAACCCAGATCCCTCAATATCCGGTCGAGTGCTTTAGCCACTTAAGCTACCGAGGCGTCCTCTTAAACTCTGAAATTTTGGGGCTTTTTAAAGGAACTAGATGTTATGACGAAATACCGTACAAAGTTACTGTTGCGGCATCTCCCGCAGTTTCTTTGGAATTTGGCAGAAAATTAGCTGGGACAGGGTACATGCAGGGAGGACGCGGTCACGAAACACATAACCTAGGCGGAGCCCTCGTCCGTCGGAAAGGAAGAGAGTATTGCAGGGTGGACGAGGTCAAACGAACGTAGCCTAGGCAGAGCCCTCTTCCGTAGTTTAGTCAGGAATAGGACACACTGTCGCGACAAGCGCAACATAGCCGAATCATCGTGCCCTACCGGTCACCGCCAGATAACCAACTGACTGCTTTTTTCCCGGCGACCAGGGCTTTTATACCCAATTTAGGAGTCAGGGGAGGAATACTTTTGAAACATTGTCTTTGGTCACGTGGCACATTCGGAGGAGCCAGGGAAGGAGTCCCATGTCGCATACTTGCGACATGGTACTCCTAGAATTTCGTTCAAGTATAATGAGCTCTGTTGTTTGAAATATTAATTAATCTGACTTCTAATGATTTGAACCGAATAGAAATTATTTTAAAATCAAATATTTTCTCAAGCAACATTGTTTTACTATTTTTACATTATAAACGAGAATATTAAGAGCATATAACTGTTAAGAGCCTACTGTATTTTATTAATGAAATAAGACTGGATCTGAACTCCAATTTGAAACCTTTCATTCTTCACTTCTTTGTTACTATTGCCATGGAGACGTCGCCATCAAATGTTCAAACCAAACAAACTTAATTCTCAAGTAATGTATTAGATTGTTGTCACATTTTAAATTTCACTTATCGCTAATGCCTTTGAGCGTACTGTGCTTACCTTCAGAAATACACGATACACGTTCATTAAGGCTATATAGTATTCATTCTCAGATTCAGAACGCACAAATTATTTGATTGCATTGTGAATTAATGGGTGACATTAAAGGATCTACCGTAACCAAAAGTTGTATTGCACTCTTTGGAAGAATACATCTCTTTGAGGTGAACTGTCTCAGTGTCAATTTTAAGGTTATTTATGTGTATTTGAACTTCTTCCTATTTACGCCACACATGGAAAGAATGGACTGGTGATATCTTTTATGAAACATATACCTTTCAAATTCTGGCGAACACCTAATTACATTCACGACAAGATTACCAGCTGCTGAGATAGTTGTCTTTTAATTTGTTCTGATGATAAACTCTTCTTGAATTGACTGGAGTATCCATCTAAGCGTAGAAAATATATATGTTAATGCTTCTTTTTGAAGTAATTATGGTCTATGTTTTGGATGGAATTGAACAGGAATCAAGTGCCAACCTACAGCTGTAAATAGTGTCAATATAAATTGAAAATAATACTTCATTTTGTATTCCACGATTAACCAGTACATTGAGACCAAATTATTCAAAGTGGATTTTTAAAATACAATTTATTGAAAGATTCAATATTGAAAAATTAAACATAAAATTAACTGTATTTAATACAGGCTCGGTAGAAGATAGGGCTTCTTAAGTTATTTCCACATCCATTTTGCAATTACCCCATTGGGTGCCACAAATCCTATATTATGAAGCACTCCTTTTTAATTACAGTGTTTGTAAAATGAATTCATTTCTTCATCTTCATTGTATTTGATTGGCATCTATAGGCTTAGAAATGCCATTTATTTTAGAATATATGTATGACATATATAAGTCAATTGTTTTAAATGCACGCGATTTCAAAGCCAATTAATAATTACTGATTCCATACAGGTTCATTGAGTATATTTTATTTATTTTTATAGGCTTTATTTTCATAAAAAATTCAGAATCAATCAAAACAGATTTCGATGAAATATTGGAACAGTTTAAGACGATGAGAAGTCTCCTTGAATTATAAAGTTTGTGTTCAAAAATTATAAAATATCAAACCAATTTAATGACAGACTCATTTAAACAATTATTAATTCATTTATGCATTCATTGTCATTTAATTTTGGACAATTTATCAACCCAAATTAACATAAACATATTAAATATTAATCTTCATTACCTCAGAATAAAACATCCAGAAACGGACATATTTTTTAATGCAGTTTGTGACAGTATTATATTTCGAGATTATGACTGCCCATTTATGCTTGCTTTAGCACAATTGTATCTGAAATGGGGATTATCAGGATAATCCCATAAAGGTTCTAATAATGGGTTACCAGTATTTCCTATTGCTTGTTGAAATGACGTGGCTAGGTCACTTAGATATGTTGGAAGGTCCGGCATTTTTAGATCGGTGTGAATATCTGAGTTTCTTACAAACCAGGCATCGTATGTAAGGGTTCATAGAGTATTATTTTGGAAGCGTGTCATTTTCTTCAATTTGGTTGCGGCTATTGAGCCCCAGGCTGGGTAGCCTTAAGATAGGTGGTATCATAGATTTAAATAACAGTACCTTGGTTAGAAGACAAAGGGGACTGGTGCGTTTTATGAGGGGATAGAATAAGAAAGCGGCTGAATTGGCCTTGTTGAGTGCATATTGAGTGTGTGATTGCCAAGTGAGTTTACTGTCTATTTGTACACCAAGAAATTTAACCGATGATGCCTGGGGGATTATTTCCCTGCAATAGTGGATAGGAGTAATGTGAGGTGTCTTCCATTTTCCGGCGTAGTTTACGTTTATGCATTTTGTGGTTTTTATTGTTAGTTTCCAATCGGTCATCCACTCTGCTATGCTCTTGAGGTGTTCTTGGATATTTTTCGCGGCATGATTTGGGTCAAAGGAAGTTGACGCTCCAGCTGTGTCATCCGCATGGAGGTAGCTTTTGGGTCGGAGGGGAGGTTGTTAATGTAGAGGTTGAATAAGACAGGTGACAAAATTGATCCTTGAGGAAAGCCTGCGGATATGAACCGGGTAGTTGATTTGGCATTGTTGAGGGCTACAAAGAATGTGCGGTTTAAAAGAAAGGAGGGGATTTGATAGGTGTTTGATAAAAGATTTAGGAAGGTTTTTAAGGTGCAGGTAGGAGATTTGATCGGGTCCCGGTGATGACTTGGTTTTGGAGTGGGACATAATGGAGTAAAGTTCATCAGGAGTAATTTCCAGGAATATTTGGAATGGGCAAAGTGACAGGCCAGAGACGCTGTTCAATGCTTCTGAATCCAACAAGGATGTATTATTGTTTTTAAAAATGCAATCGAGGGAGTCGGCAGAAGTATTTGCTTTGTCGCTGTCATCGTATAGAGCTCCCCCATTATGTGGTATTGGCGGGTTGGGTACCTTTTTCCTTCGTAGACAGCGGGCTAGGGTCCATACCGCAGTGTCCTTATGTGAGAGTGAACTTATTTTCTCATGCCAAGTTTTTTCTCCAAGTAGTTCTAGGGCTTCTCTAGTGTTGCACATTTTGAAGAGAAGTTCACAGTGAACAATGCCTTCTCTGTAATTGGCTGTTTTTGGACCACCACAGTTAATGCATTTGGCTGGGGAGGTTTTGTGTTTCTGGCATTCTCTATAATGGTGAATGCCAGCACATTCGGTGCATTGAGGTGGGAGGCCGCACGTCTTGTAGGTGTGCCCATTGCATTGGCAACTTAGGCACTGTGGAGGTTCAGGTGGAGGTCTGTATGGTTCCACCGAAGTCTTAAGGTGGAGAACCAAATTTAGCTCTAGAAATTCTTTAGAGCAGGAGGAGACCTGGAGTGGGACTTGGTAGGGCAGGAGAGGAATGGGGACGATTCGTGGGAGCTCGGCATTAGGGTTGGCACCCTTTCTGCCTCTGAAAACAGTTTGGTCGGGTTGAACGCAGTTGAGAGGTATTCTCCGCAGAGAAGCCAATGTCCGACAGAGCTTCTTCAATGTCTTCTTTTGGGATATTTGTGGGTATTCCCCGAAGGACAAAATGAGGCTTTTTGTTTGATTGAAGTTGGTACGTACCTGTATAGTATGCGTAGTTAATGGAGGTGAGTTTTTTAGTGACAGCTCTGAAGTCGGAGATGGTTTGGCATTGAACTCGAATCTCATTGCGAATGAGACTTGCCACAGGAGGAATTGT
Source organism: Hetaerina americana (assembly GCF_022747635.1). NCBI lineage: Eukaryota > Metazoa > Arthropoda > Insecta > Odonata > Calopterygidae > Hetaerina > Hetaerina americana. Next base: position 210,129 of record NW_027286826.1, read on the forward strand.
GCAGGCTTGCCGGATTTCATTTTATTTAATTTGCCAGTTGGTTATGTCGCAGAGAAAAATGGGAGGGATACGGGGTTTAGGAGGTGGAGTGGGCTGAGCTGCAGTGTCAGCATCATCACATGGGGTTTCCTTATTTTGGTCATCCTAGGGGGAGGGGGAGAGGCAGGTGAAGCGGTTACATGTGGAAATTTGAAAGTATTACTGGGCAGATTGGTTTCTGAGCTTTCGTTTGGTGGAGACCGTTTGGTAGGGCTAATTGGCAGGAGCAGAGTGCTTGATTGTAGGACTTTGGGTTTGGTATATAGGCTAGGCTCTTGAGGGGATTGAGGAGGAGTTTTACTCCCAGCGCACCTTGGCAAGTGGGCTGACGAACTGGGGGGGTCCTGCTCCAGGAGCGTCTCGCCTTATATAGCATCGCGCCTTTGGGGGGATGACATTACATTGGCAAAAGTAGTGAATGAAAATCATACAAAAATAATAATTAAAAAAACATTCATCTTCACATTGTTCACTTGTGAAATTCGTAACACTACATTAATGCAGTAACGTCGGCATTTTCTTAGCCTGAGTGTTCGTAAAAAAGTCATAGAATTATAGCAAACATTAAAATATAAGTACATATGACTAGGGTTAAAATGAAGGAGCACTCCGTCTTTGTTTTCCTCTTTCCTCAAAGCTTGCACTAATATTCACGTGAGCACTATACACACCGTCTGGAATAATAGAGCGAGGAGCATGCAGAGTCCGCTTGTCCAGCCGGTCTTTTCCTTTAGGAACCACGTTAACTCCTCAATGCAGCCGTAGAAGAAGGTCATAAAGTTGAAGGACTAGCATACTAGTGACACAGTTATTGGCACTTCTGAATTTCGGTTTCCGGGCGGCGTTTGCGGCTCTTTCCCTGCGATTTTGCTTGCGGTGGGTGTGGTGGAGAGGTTTCCTGGCTCTCGGGGAATTTCCTAGGTGCTAAGGGAGTGCGGCAAGGGACCTTGGGATAGAAAGGGAGTAACTGTTGCAGGTAAATTGTCGCATCACCGAATTGGGTGGGCGCATTAGGGGCCAATCGATGTCCTTCCAGGTGTCGAGGCCGCCAGGTGGTTGTGGTCGCGTCAGCAACATTGCGTCCATCGTCTTCCGTGCATCGGGCATCTTCTTCCCATGTGGAGGCGGTCATGGTCATCAAAGGTTGGGTCAGGGATGGCACCAAGTGCAGATCCTTTCCAGGGATGGGCGCATACTCGGGGGTGAATGGGATACTCCATTCTGCATCGGCGTCCAAACTGCATCTCCGCCTCTGAGAGTCCTCGCACTTGCAAGTCGGACACATCACTTCCAAAAATGGCAACTAATTTCCTCCTCTAGGGTACCATTGCTCCAGGCAGGCTCAATCCCTCTGCTGGTTAAGAATGGATTTTAGGATTAGAGGAAAGTTCTCTACTTGGTAACGGTCGGAGATTATAGGGGAAAGAGGGATTGAAGGGAGGACTTGGAGTTGCAATATAATCTTCAAGGCCTTCGAAGTTGGATGGTGATAAGGAGACACGAGCGGGTTCTTTTGGAGAGGGGTATGTTGGAGGTTGCTCGGCGTCTTGTGATGCCATGCCGTCAGATAAAAACAGAAGTAAGGGATTATCTGGCGGTGAGGGTAAAAGGTTACGCATATGACTTAGGAGACGTCTTCCGTGTTTCAGGTCCTCTATGTCTGCGGTAACAGGGCTTCTAAATTTAACTGTATTGGAGGGTCCTCTCCAACGGGAAACTAACTTCCGTGCTTGACCACTTGGTGCTTGCTTGCTGCTTGCTGTTTCGATAAGTGAGCAATGCGAAGCCCAGTTGTTCGTCCCAATCAGAGTGGTCTTGGGCTGCATAATGGGAAGTCACGGAAGCAAAGGAATGGTGTGCATGCCCTAGACGACCATTTGAGGCGGGGTTATATGGAGAGAAGTGAAGATAGATTATATTTTCAGTTCCCTGCAAACGTTTTTCATTAGTTTCGAAGTGAAGTTTGCACCTCTGTCTGCCAGTAAATATTTAAGCACACCGTGACGGCAAATTATGTGCTCGAAAAAAAATCCTGCTACTGTTTTAGCCGATTGATCTGGAGTCGTAAAGGCTTCATGATATCTTGCGAAACAATCTTGGCGAGTTAAACGATATTGGTTAACTCGGAGGGATAGGGTAAGTGGTCCAACAATATCCAAAACTAATTTCTCAATTGGGTAGGCGGCTTCAACCACTGGCTGTAATGGAATATTATTCACGCGTAATTTGCTCATTTGGCATTCGATGCAATGCTGAACGTACTGGAGGGTGTCCGAATAACAGCCTTTCCAGTTGAAGTGTCGCTGGACGATTTCCACCATTTTCTCGATTCCGTGATTATTCCTCATAGGGGATTATCGTGGCAACGAGTCAAAATGAATTTCCGCATATTTTTGGGTGCACATTTTATAAAAATTGGTTCAATCTCCGAAGGGTCAACTTTCTATAGCACATTTTCCTCATCGTAAAAGTAGCCGGACTAATGGGAACTCCTTGAACCCGTCCCATCGCTATTCTCCACGAAGTCATTCAGTTTATGAAACAGTATTGCACCGTGTCGGCCTCTTCGCAGGGTCCTAATGGGGGATTCTCGCACGAAATGAAATCTACTTCCTCAACTTTGCTGCATACAGATTCTAAAGACATCATGTGGTCAGGTTCAAATTTAATGGTCTTGTTCTCAAAATAAATCTAGCTACGATACTTTTTCATAAAATCCAAGCCAAATATGCCTTCATTGAGTGGGTCCCCTAGATTTATTACTAAAGCATCATGAGGGTAAACACGATTGTCTATACAGAAAGGTACGCGACTCTGACCGTTTGTCATCAATACATGACCTGAGGCGCTGCTCACTCACGCGCGGTCGTACGGGGCTATTCCTAATGTATCTAAAAGGAACACTCTTTCGTGAAGTATCGTGACCGCCGCGCCTGTGTCTACAAGGAAGTGACGTAATTTTCCTATAATCAGCACGCTAATCGTCATTCCTTACACTGGAGTGATGGATAGGATGAGGTCTTCCTCAAAACGCTGGTCGGGGTCATCCCGTTTCCCGAGGCCATTCGGTTTGAGCGCTCTGGACAATTAATTGGAAGGTGGCCAACTTCCTTACATATTCCGATGCATAGCGGGGGACAGTCTCGGGGAATATGTCTCCTTGCTCCGCAGTTAAAACAGGCTCGAGTTTTAGAGCTACAATCGCGAGCTATGAGGCCCGCGCACCCACAGGAAATGCATTTTGCAGCGTATCCGGTAGAGCTCAAGAGCACCACAAAAGACGAGATTCCTGCGTAATGAGCGCGCTTTATGTCCAAACCCAGGGGGGACAGGGAATTAACGTTTCTTTCTATATCGGACAGGGATGCGGTGGGTACGTCATGAGTATCTAATTTTGCGATCGACTTTAAGAGGTGCTCAAGGTTGGCGTCGTTACTTGCCAGGTTCAGGTATCGGTCATCAATAACACTTTCATTTATCATTGGCAGTGGTTCTACTGAAATATTTGTTTGCAAGGAAGTACTTACACTGTGGAATTCAGTTAAGGCGGGTATGTAATTATCTCCATCGCTGGCCGAACACCCAGATGCAAGAGTTAGGGTGCCTTGCTTACTGTTGGATAACTTGGAGTATTTTTGAGGGCAGTCGATAGTTAATTCGGTGACGCTACTGAGGCTAAAGCGCCACTTTCCAGGCGTTTCGCCCTTGATAAACATTGCAAATGGAGACTGAGCTAATCCTATCTGGCAGTTCTGCTTTATGAGTTTTGTTTTCCGGAGAAAAACGGCAATGTTACAGGAGCGGGAGTTAGGAGTTAGTATTGGGTAAGCCTGAGGACACAAGATCATGCTTTCAGTTCTACATTGCTGTGAGTAGTCGTAGGGTAAGAGTACAAAGTTGCTCTGTTCCGTTGAGACGGCCAGATAAGGCGAGTCAGGCTGTATGAGGACAGATTTATTCCCACCATCGGTGGTCGGGAAAGGTAGCGCTCTCAACACCTAGAAACTCATTCCCTTTTGCGTCAACGGCAGTATTATGAGTAATTTGATGTCGCCCATCCGCCGGATCACTCTCACGCTAGCAATGTCGTACATGATCGCGATTTTGTGGTCCAGATGGCGGGGGAGCGACCAATCGGGCAGCAGAGCTCTGGAAATACTTTTCAGGATACCCTGGAACTGGCTGGGAGGGAGTAGGGAAGGTATGAACTTCCCAGCCTCGGCGAGTCGCACTTTAGCCTTGACAAGGTCTATCTCATGTTGCAGTTCAGCGATCTGGCGAGTGAGGGCAATAAAAGTGGTATGGCTGTAGCTGAAGACTTTAAAAGCGTATTTTGTTGAAGCTATAGTCTCAGTATATGCTTTGATACTCTTTTCTATATTTTTTTTGCATGAGTTCTAGGGCTTTCCCTGTCGAAGAAATCATGTCTTTTAAGTGTATTGGATGCGTTGGACAGAAATGTATATCGCGCATTTAGGGCATGTTCGGTGCGAATGGATAACCCTTCTATTTTCTTATCTAATGCTTGTATCTGATGGTCGGTCGCCGTGCCTGTAAAGTAATGCAGTCCGTAACCGACCACGTCAAACAATCCTCTGTCCTTACGAGTTGCTTCGGAGGCTCAAATTAACATTTCTAATTGCCTTTCCAAATTGTTTAAGTTGAACCGTACACTTTGTTAGATATAGCAAATCATATTAGAAAAGAGATATTAGCAAAGTGAAAAAACATGTTCGCGTTTGGTTGTGCTGTTAATTTTAAATTAATCTCATGGAATTGGGTGTTCTGTCGTTTAACTATGTCCACTGCAGCTGTTAGCTGAGGTATTATAAGGTCTATGTTCACTATCCATTCACTCACTATGAAGTACAATTGTCCTTTCGGGACGAAAAGCAGACCAGAGGTCCATTATTGAAATAGAAAGAAAGAATCGTACTTTTCCACAGATTTTATTATACGGCACGACGCGTTTCACCGACTTGCGGCATCATCAGGTACAAATTTGCAAAACAGACAGAGCAAGCATATATACCCTCAGGACAGAGTGGGGGCGGGGAGGGTTGGAAGGATTTTAGGGGGGTGGGGGCTCGCAGGTGCGTTGATGGATTGTTTTGACCATTTCCAGGCTAATTTCTCGGAGAGGAGTGGGGAGGGGTATGGGAATAATTGCTCATTACAAAGTGTCGTGTTGGGGTTCACCAAGTGCCTTCTAATCTCTAATTGCTCGAGAGCGTCCATTTTTAATCCTTTTGGGAGTGTGTGTAATATCTCTGGGACAAAGTCACTGCTGTGGTTGAATTCTAGTAAATGCTTGGCGAAGAGAGAGTTTTTATTCTGATTTTTGTGACACCTAGCGTGTTCCTTGACTCGTAATTTGATATTCCTGCCGGTCTGACCGACATAAACGCTGTTGCAATCCTCGCATTTCAGTTTATAAATGCCTGATTTGAGAAGGCTATCCTGGGTGTCTTTTCCATTGGCTAGAAGTTTGGAGAGGGTTATGGGTGGGTAGAAGGCTGCTTTGAGTGAGGTGGGTTGGCAGTTGGAAATCCTATATGAAAGATCTCCCAGAAACGGGATCGAGCACCACTTAAAATCTTTAGATACTGCGGGCTGAGATACGAAAATGCTTTTTATGGCCATTGCTTTTTGTTTTTTCCGTAGTAATGTGTCAACTAGTTTGAGGTTGAAACCATTGTTGGTAGCTATATTAGTGATATTCACGAGTTCAATTTTGAAGTTTTTGGGGGAAAGGGGGATGTGTAGGAGGCGGTGGATCATGGAGTGGAGGGCTGCGTGTTTGTGAGAAAAGTGGTGTGCGGAATCATTAGAAATTATATGGTCTGTTAGAAGAGGCAGAGGTATATGGAACTGTGAGAGGAGGCGGTTCTCGAGCATAATTCCTGTCGCTTGTGAGTCTGGGTCTAGAAAAGCATCTCTTAGTTTTCGTCCCAATTCCCTGAGACGGGAAGAATACTCGTTCACGCTTTCCTAGGGGCGTTGCAAACAGCTTGTGAGCATTCTTTCAACAGAGACCAGTGAAATTTTGGGAATGAAGCGCTTTTTCATTAGTTTAGAAAAAAATTCATAAGACTCAATAACGTGAGGATTTGACTTAATGAATTCGGCAGCGGTACCGCTCAGACGCAGCCGTGCTACGCTTAAGGTCTGATTCTCACTCCACCCGCTAATATGACTCACTTACTTAAGATTGTTCCTCGATGCTTACGTCCCCATCACCGTTAAAACTCGGAATTAAATGAATGTGATGTCCTGAAAATGTTTGTTGCATAGTTGGAGGGGAAACAGGGGCGCTTTCTATCATATTAACAGCAGAAGTAAAATCAATTAAGTTCGTAATGTTTGGTGATAAATCACGCTTCCAAGGCAGAGATTCGCCAAAGCGCCCATACGTGCCCTTGCCACCGAAATCCATTATTATTTAAAGACAATACGGCTAGGACAAAATTCATTCGCCATATGTTAGCAATATAACCGATTCTCGTTAATAAAAAAATGGGGTTAGTTTCCTTTTGGCATTACGCGTAACTACTTCTTAAATCAAAATTCAATCAAACGAATGAAGTATGATGGACGGAAGGCAAGTTGCATTTAAATAAGCCGCTCCAAGACTCCGCCACCCCACACCTGACACCAATATGTCGCGTGGACATAGTAGGGTTGGGTTCGTGGAATCAAAGAGGGGCTTTCATTGCTATACATTTATTGGACTTACTACACAAGGAGTCCGGCCCGGAAGGAAAGAGGAAGCGTAGAGACAACAGCGGAGAAAGCAAGGTTGACTTCTAAGGGGCTCACAGTTTGATTTCAAAGCTGGGGTGATGTCGCGGGGACATAATGCTAGTTCTGATGTTTCGGAAAAGCCAAGTAGATGGCAGTCTCAATACACAATGTCGCGGGGACATGATGCTCGGACATCTAGAAGGACTCATGCGAGCTAGTGTCCTTTTCGCCGAATCCGCGATAGCAAATTTGGTGAACAGTGGCTGGACACAGTCACCCACTACCGAGGTTAACCTGCTCTCTCCCCTTCCGCTAATGATACGGAGTTCGGCGCCCGGTCTTTGTACCCGGGAATTCATATATAAACCCCGAGCGCCCCAAGCAAAGCAGGGCAGTGACTGAAGACACTAAAGGTTGTGGAACTCTCTTGCGGAGGCCGAACCTGCTGCTGTCTCTATGCTTCCTCTTTCCTTCCGGGCCGGACTCCTTGTGTAGTAAGTCCAATAAATGTTTTGCAATGAAAGCCCCTCTTTGATTCCACTAACCCAACCCTGCTATGTCCACGCGACAAATGGAGTAAAGTTCTTGAGAAGTAATTCCCGGGATTATGGGGAATATGCAAAGTGACAGGCCATGGACGCTGTTCAACGGTTCCGAATCCAACGAGGATGTATTATCGTTTTTAAAAATGCAATCGAGGGAGTCGGCAGAGGTATATGCTTTGTCGCTGTCATCGTATAGTGCTCTCCCATTATGTGGTATTGGCGGGGTGGGTACCTTTTTCCTTCGCAGACAGCGGGCTAGGGTCCAAACCGAATTGTCCTTATGTGAGAGTGAACTTATTTTCTCTTGCCAAGCTTTTCCCAATATTTTCTAGTTTTGGATGTTACAAGGTTTCGAAGTGCACAGAACCGGATTTTATCTTGGCGGAGATGAGTGCGTTGCCAAAGGGCTCTGGCCTTGTTTCTAAGTGAAATTAGGCGCAAAATGTCCGGAGGTAGTGTGGCACCAGCGATGGAGGCCGGAGAAGGAGGGTAGCGAGATTGATGAATGATTTTGGTTATGGTGCTTGTAAAATCTTGAGCCGCTTTCTCTATGCTGTCTGGAGTGCTAGCAGGAGATGGGACAAGTTTAATGGCCAAGCAGTTTTCTTTAAATAGATTCCAGTTAACTCTTCTAGTTGTATGAAGGAGGGTAAGAACATAGTAAAATATGGGGCAGTGGTCCGAGTCTGAGTTATCTAGGTTAAGGATTTGGAATGCGATATCTGCGGATAATAGAACTACATCCAGGATATCGGAGGAGTGGGCGTGATGTTGGAAGAGGGTAGGGAAAGGCGGTGAGTGAATTGCGATATTTTTGGTAAATAGGAGCTTATGAAGGGCTCGCCCTCGTGTGATAGTGGTTTTGCAACCCCAGGCAGAATGTTTGGCGTTTAAGTCACCACCTTTTATGAGCTTTGGGTGCAGTAGGTATGAGAGCGCTGATAAGCCAGGGGCGTCTGACTTTGAGGATGAAGGTGGAAAGCAGGCTGACCAAATGTTAAGGGTCCCAGTAACTCCTTTTATTGCTATTCCAGTGAGTTCCAGTTTTTGGGTGGGTGGGGGTTGAAGTAATGTAAAGAGTAGGGTAGTTTTGGTTAGGATCATGACCCCGCAACCAGGATCATTGGCTCTATAAGTTTAAGGTTACGGGTTCGAGACTCAAAATTTCTGTGCGATCCTACACCTGACACCAGAATAATGTCGCGTGGTTGGCGACACAACAGCCACTCTCAACAAATACCTTGACAATCTACATCTTGCACTCCTCAAATACGGTTACCCAGAAAAGCTACTAAAAAAATAAAATGCACCACTCGACCCGACCACACACACCACACAATAACAAGCTCACATTTGACGCAGGACTCAACCTTTGCGCCACCTATTTCCCCGGATCACACGGACTGAAAACCTTTCTTGAAGAACTATCTCCTATTTGACATGACAATGACGCGAACTCATCCTTACTACCCCAATGCCCATGTCATGCAAACAGACGACCCGCCAATCTCAAAAACTTTCTTAGATCCACCAACCCTTTGGCACCCCCCCCCGTGACAAATTTCCTGATATTTCCCCTACTTGCAACCATCCCCGATGTAAAACCTGTCTTCTTATTAGGTCAACTCCCCACTCCCTACATTCTCTCATTGCCCCCTCACCACGTTCCCACACTAATTGCCTATCAAAAAACATAATTTATCTTTCTTCATGCAAACATTGCACATCCTTTGACAGAGGCAAATGCATTACCCCCTTATCTATTCGAATGAATAATCACCGGTACTCCTGCAATTCTTCCTCACTCTCTTCTCTTCCTATCCCTTCACACGCCAATTCCCACAACCTTTCATTGGACCAGCCTTTTGCCCATTACTGTGCCGCTCGTGTGAAATTTTCCGTACAATCGTTATATATATATAAAAATAAATATCTCACCGTCCGTCCTACCTTAGCGTCTGCCACATAGACAAATATTAAACAATTGAACACGGGTGAAAATGTCATCGTTCTTAAAGGGGCATGCATACCAACATAATAAAAACAAAATATTGACTATCGGACTGTCCAAATCCGCGAAAAAAAAACATTTCCCGTTATTTTCTGAACACACAGCTCAGTAGACAGTTATATCTAAATGTGTCACATTAACTAACATTCAACAGGAAGAAATGTTAGAGTTCCTGAAATTTGACATGATGCAAGTCCTATTAATTAATGTTTAAATAAATTTTCATCGTATTCTTAATGAAATGAAACCAAAACTGTTTCATTCGTTCTTACATAATATTAATAACTACTTACAGTTGTATGAAGTCCTAAAATCGCAACCATAAACTAACCTGGCGGTATTTTGAATGATGGGTACGGTATTCACTAAGTCACGCTATCACATTATGCATGAGAATAGTGGTCACTTTATATGATGATTCAATCACTTCCAGCTCCTCGGTCCAATCCCTTTTTTATTCATAATATCTGGGATTTTACACATCCTCTCAATGCCCAGTTTCCTATTTTATTTAAATTCTGAATTAATCGTCTGTGTAAAGAATTATATAAAAAAAAAAAATTGAAGGCACGAGGTTTGGCTGAAAACCAAAATCCACACACGTGCTTGTAGACTATGAAAACAAAATTACCTCTAGAAGCACTCCTGGTCAGTAGACATGTGGAAGCTGCATTACCTCTCAACAGGCATGCTAAGGTTTGAGGTCGTTAAACTATTCATACAGTGTATTTCGAGAAGCGGATGAAGTATGGAGACATGTTCTAGTGTAAAAAAACAAAATGACCTCCATAAGCAATCCTGGCCTCTAGGCTCTTGGAAGTAACATTCCGAGGCATGCGAAGGTATGAGAGCGTTGCGTTCATTTGGTGTATTTTGAGAAGCGGAAGTTTGGAGATGTGTTCTAGTACTACAAGCAAAATGCCCTTCAGAATCACTTTTAGTCTTGGCATATGGAAGTAACATTCCCCTCCAACACGCATGCCCAGGGTTGAGGTCGTTGCATACTTCCAGATGGTTTTGAGAAGCGGAAGTATGGAGACTTGTTCTAATTCTGGAAAATGAATGACCTGTAGATGCACTCTTGGTCTTCAATCGTGGAAGTAACAATCCCACACATTACGCATGCCCAGATTTGAAATCTATGCAGTATTCATCCAGTGTTTTTTGAGAAGCAGAAGTATTAAGACTAGTTTTTTGTAGTATTACAAAAACATGACGGTTAGAATGACTCCTGGTCTGGGCACCAGAAAGTAACATTCGCCCAAACACGCCAGCCCAGGTTTGAGGTCGTTGTAATTTATATTCAACCAGTGTATTTTGAGGAGGGGAAGTATGGAGATATGTTCTTGTAATAAAAAGAAAATGTCCTTCAGAAGCACTTTCTGTCTTGGCATATGGAAGTAACATTACCCTCCAACACGCATGCGCAGTTCTGATATCGTTTTATTCATCCAAGGTATTTTGAGAAGCGGAAGTTTGGAGACGTGTCCTAGTACTACGAACAAAATGACTTTCAGAAGCACTCCTAGTTTCGGCATGTGGAAGTAACATTATTCCACTACACGCATGCGCAAGTTTTAAGTCGTTTCATTCACCCAGTGTATTCTGAGAAGCGGAAGTATAGAGACGTGTTCTAGTACTACATACAAAATAACTTCCAGGAGCACTCCTGGTCTGGTAGCATGTGGAAGTAATATTCCCCCTCTAACACATTTGCGCAGGTTTGAGGTTGTCACGTTAATCAAGTGTATTTTGAGAAGCAGAAGTTTGGAGATTTGTTCTAGCGCTATGTCAACACGATTTAAACCTTGCTCTGGTAAAATTTTCAAATGCTGGAAAAGTGATTCCTATTGAGGTTTATCATCGGTTAAGGGCCCTTTATGGAAACAATGCTGGCCATAGGTGAGACGAGGGGACGTGTTCCTGCTATATGTCAGCATGGCGAATTTAAACAGGGCAACTTATAGAAGTGACTCCTACTGAGATTCAACCGTCGTTTTAAAAAGGCTGTTCATTGCGATGATGATGCTGTATGTAGATCTACTGTTAATGGATGGGTGGTAAAATTTCGTGGTTGTGAGCCTGGAAAAGCCAATAATTGGTCAATGAAACCGGCAGCGGACCTCCGATAACTGACCCACAGGCAATATAAACATCGCAAACTCGTCATTGAAGATTTGATTGAAAATGACCAAACGCGAATCACTGATATCAAAAGCATATATCGCAAACCATATTTTTAGAATACAAATACTGTTGTACGTGTCGGCTTCATAATTGAAAATTTGGGACATTGTAAAGTCTGTGTTCACGATGGGTTCTCTTAAAGAGAAGAAACAAAATCCTCCTTGATCCCTTATGCGATCTTGTGCCATGCTATTTTAGTTTTTTTCCCTCTGAACTCAAAAGAAACCTCAAATGGTAATCAATACACCTCGGACGATGAGGAGGCTAAGGCAAAAATTTGATAACAGCACACTGTTTAATCTCGCCATGTAGACATATAGCACACACTAGAACACGTCTCCATACTTCCTCCGCCCCTCAAAATACACTGGATTAATGTAAAGACCTCAAACCTTCGAATTTGTGTTCGAGAGGGAATGATACTTCCACAAGCCCATGCCAGGAGGAACGTGGAATGTTAGGACAATGATTATGACGGGTAAACTGGAGAATATTAAGCGAGAGATGGAAAATGGAAGAATAGATATTTTAGGTCTATGTGACGTGAGATGGAAGGATAGCGGGGATTACTGGAGTGATAATTATAAAATAATATACAGCAGCAGGGACAACATGCCATGAGGGGTTGCCATAATATTAAATGAAGAGGTAGGAAGAAGCATAGTAACATAGAGCAAGTAACGGATAGATTATTACTAGCAGAGATAAAAGCAGAACCGACGAACTTGGTTATTATTCAGGTATACATGCCACCGAGCAACCATAAGGAAGAAGATGTCGATAGGATATACGATCAGTTAGAGGGCATAATCGCGTCTATTCCTGCAGGGAAACATTTGATAGTGATGGCGGATTTGAATGCAACGGTAGGCGAAGGAAGAGATAGTGATTAGGTGGGGGACTACGGTTTAGGCACGAGGCATGACCATGGTGAGAAAGCACTGGAGTTCTGAAGGAGACAGGGGTTAGTCATCACCAACACTTGGTTTAGACACCACAAAAGATGCAGGTATACATGGAAAATGCCAGGTGACTCAGAAAGTTATCAGCTAGATTATATCCTGGTAAGACACAGGTTTAGGAACAGTGTGTTAATTCGAACAGCTATCCGGGGGCGGATGTGGACTGTGACCACAATTTAGTTGTTATGAAATATAGCGCGCGTTTCAAAAAGATAAGGCAGGGGCGGCAAGTTAGAAAATGGAATGTAGAAGCAGTAAATGGTTTGAAAAGGAAGGAGTAACAACAGGCGGTAGAGGAAATCATGGAGGATAATAAAGGCTAAGTACTATCGAAGAAAAATGGGAAACTATCATGAAAAGGTTATTGAAAGCCGCAAAAGGCACTATTGGAATCGTTAACGCTAAAAGGACTAGGAAACCATGGATCACGGATGAGATGATTACAAAGTTGGATGAGGGGAGAAAATGGATGAAAGCTTTCCTTGAAATGAAATGATTTTATTTATCCTTTTTAAGCACGTACGGCTGGGGGAGGGAAACAAAGGAATCCCCAAAGGTTCCCAATTCCTCCAAAGGTCCTCTTTGGTACCCACCCCCTGCATAAAACTCCTCAGGAAAGAACAAAGGGAAAATTCTTAATCTCGTTGTTTAAGGCAGACAAAATATGCATTCCCGGGAAAAACCGGTGTCGTCTGTATGCGCATTTCCTTTCATGGTGCCGACTGCCAACCCCACTTGTACGTCAACACCGTAGATAGGAGCAAGAATTCATGTGTGACAATTACTTGACGTGTTTTTTTGATAATCAGGTAGACGCCGCCAAGCCATGGAAATTGTCTTCTTTTAAATAACAAAAAAACGGATCTTATTTGGATTCCATCATTTGTACTTCAAGCATTTGTACTTCAAGTTCTCTGATATCTATGTGAACAGGGGAGACTTGCACTTTCACAAACTCAAAGGGCAATCAAATATTTGGCGGAGACAAGTTACACAAAGATTGTGAAGCTGGGAACATAACGCTTTATTTAGTTGGCACAGGAAAGTACGCAGCAATTACAGGACAATCTAATTGACATTAATTTCAGGTGAAGCTGTAGAACACATAATTACCACAACTATTAGGGGGCAGAACGACAGTATTGTTTGATCAAGACTCGGGATGTCCCTACAGTGGACAGATTTTTTATTCCGAAGAGCAGAATAGCTAAATTATAGTGCTGCATCAAAATTTTTCTTGACTATAAATCGGGCAATATTTTTAGCCATAAACTGTCCTTGGCTCTGTGAAATGACATCGGAGGTTATTTCTTTAAAGGTATCATTGATGCCATTTGAGTGTCTGGCTGCAGATGCCATGGCATTATGGCATCCCTGAAATAGCATCGACAAACGAATTGATATGCAGTAGTCATTTGTCAAAATCGTCCAACAAAACAATCTAAACATGAGACTTAAGAGTTAACTCAGGAAGTTTTAATGCACCTGATTTTTATTCCGTTTTTACTCAATGTGAAAACTTAAGTTTCAACAATTCTAAAGTTGAGCCAACGGCATTAACGAATTTATATTCGCAACATGGGACGATTATTGTCCATTGCTTTTGAGTTCTCTTGAGAATATTGAAGACTGTGATTGATGGGCAGATTGTTAAGAAAGCCAGAAAAGGGAAAGAAAAGGGTTGGGATTAAATGAAAGAAGTGTCCATTATGGAATCAATGCACAAAGATGCAAAGGTGCGATTTAGAGAAAAGGTACTATACTTTCTCCACAAATATATGCTGGCAATTGAAGATGTTCTATAGATACTATATTTTCGTTTATTAGGTATAAAGATCAAATAATGAAAAGGAAAATCAAATTATTGGACATGTGCGGAGACATACAAACGTTTGACTTTCCTTTCTCCACAAATATATAATGGCAATTGAAGATGTTTTTCTTTCTTGCAAGCAAGAAAGTCGTTTCATGATGTATCTGGGCTTCGTTTTGGTAATATAATTTAATAAATAAGTGAATGAATAAATAACCATACATGAGAAGGAGTATATAAAATACGTAAAATATGTAATTAGATTTAAGAATGCGAACCATTGCCTATTAGTGTACACGCCTGGGCTATCTTTCCATCAATGCAAGTTAATACCTCGTAGCTTCATTCTGGCTCGATTTCTTCTTTGTTTCCAAATTCCCGCGTGCTTTGATTAGGTACACTTGGATCACTGCAGAATGGATAATAATAACAATTATATGGTGACAGTTTACCGCAATGCGAATAATCACAGTAGTAAATGGGGCGACTGGATAAATAACGAAGAGAGAACGGAATTTTAGCTTAAACTTGAAAAGTGAATACTACAATACTACAAGTACTAATTAAGTACTTTTTCAGGTAACTACATTTATAATACCAAAGAATATTACCGAAGTGACAAGCTGATGACGGGAGTTTAACATTAACAAATTCAACAGCTTCACGAAGCTATATATACCCTTAGTTTTGAAACTAAGAGATTCGTTAAACTTCGGTCTACATGACTTAAAAAATCAAAAGACGAACATATCAAAACGCATGGTTTTGGCACAATTACGCGGAAATCTTTGTCGTTCTTCATTAGTATTAGGCTAGAAACACACACGCACGTCTTATTTCCGTTATTCACTTGTTTCAAAATAACAACAGTTATAACGTGCAAAAATGATACGTTTCACGAAAACATTACAGATGCAAACAATGCAATTCTCTCAGGATACATTCAGTAAAGATTTATTACTCAAATATTCTAGAACTATTTATACACCCTAATACATAGGATTTATTACGAATCTACATCTACATCTACATAATACCCCGCAAGCCGCCGCAAGGGCGTGTGGCGGGGGGTGTTAGGTCACCAACCGTAAAAAAGAAAAATACCATATGCAAAAAAACAACACGGAAAATTACACCCACAGCAGCGCACACACTCATGCAAAAATCCCTTCATCCAATACTCATGCAAACACATATACCGCAAAACAACTAAAAACTGCACCCCATGATGCAGAACGAAAGACATCCTACAACACGGAAGCCAGGACACAACAAGCAAGAAATTGAAACATCACTACCACATGAAAATGCACCACGAAACACTCTACCCCCAAAGAGTCTATAAATGGCAGGGAATGCGACCCAACGTTGCAGGTAGCAGGAATTTGCCCCCGCGGAGAGGGACGAGGGATTGAAAGGGAAACTTAAAAACAGATGAACAGAACATGAATGAAGTCATTCGGAAAGAATGGGTTATTGTAGCAAAACACATAAGGTTAGTGGAAGAGCATGCATTTAAATACAACTAATTATTTTTTAGACGCTGAGGGTGGCAAGTGGAATTTTTGCTATCTATAACCCGGCAGTTGCTATCCCGTATTGTCCGTGGGAAGAAGGAGTCCTTGAGTCGGCTAGTTCTGGCATCTATTTCCCGAATTTTATATGCATGATCCAAGCGACTAATGTATGTAGGAGTACGAATAATTTGCGAGACCTCGGTGCTGAAACATGCGGATCTAAATTTATTTAATAATTTCAATCTTGCATTGAATCGTCTCTCAGCCAATGATTCCCACCCCAAATCCATGAGCATTTCGGTGACGCTTTGCGTTTTATCGTAGGAATTTTTTACAAAACGGGCTGCCCGGCGTTGAACCTTCTCAATTTCCCGAATGAGACCTTTTTCACTCGGATCCCACACGCTGCATGCGTATTCTAAATGAGGCCTTACAAGAGCGTGGTAACAACGTTCCTTGACCTTCGAGTCACTTTTTCCGACAACGCGTCGAATGAATCCCAATTTTTTATTTGCTTGACCGCAGACTTTACGTATGTGAGTCCCCCAAGTTAAGTCTTTTGTGAATGTGACACCTAGGTATTTTACCGTATCAACTACTGCTAGGTCACCTCCAGCTAATTTGTAAGCAAATCCCGTTGATCTTTTAAAGAAATTTACCACTGAACATTTATTATAATTTAGAGTCAATCCCCAGTTAGAACACCATTTAGTAATGCAATCTAAATCCTGCTCTAGAATAAAACGATCCTCATCCCCAGATATCTCCCGATAGATCACCGTGTCATCCGCGAACATCCTAATTTTACTTTTCACTTCGCGGTTCAAATCGTTAACAAAAATCAAGAAAAGCAACGGCCCGATCACACTTCCCTGAGGTACCCCCGACGTGACTCGAACGCTGTCGGAACTAGCGCCATCAAGGACTACCCTCTGTTCCCGCTCCGAAAGAAAATCTTTAACCCAACTTATGGCGCCCTTGTTTAGTCCCGCGACCTTTAATTTATGAATGAGTTTACCATGTGGGACCTTATCAAATGCCTTTTGAAAATCTAAGAAGATGGCATCCACTTGCCTACCTCTCTCACCCGATAAAAGTAAATCATGTGTAAATAATCCTAATTGGGTTTCGCAGGAGCGAGTTTTCCTGAATCCGTGTTGATTGTCACTTAAAAAGTTAATATTGTCAAGGTGTCTCATTATTGAACTGACAATTATGTGCTCTAAGATTTTGCAACAGATAGAAGTGAGAGATATAGGTCTGTAATTACTGGGATCCTCCCTGCCACCACCTTTAAAAATAGGCGTTATTTGCGCGGTTTTCCAAATCTTAGGTACTTTGCACTCTGTGAGAGATTTGTTAAATATAAATTCAAGGTACGGGGCAATGTTTGGAGCTAAATGTTTTATCACCCTAGCTGGTATATTTTCGGGACCCGGGGATTTGTTGGGTTTAATCTCGTTAAGCAATTTTAGAATTCCTTGTTGGTCCACTGTTATTTTTTCCATGGGTGGAGTATGTATTGATTCTTGGAGATATGCGGTGGCAACATCATTCGAGAAAACGCTTTGGAAGAATGAATTTAAGATGTTAGCTTTACCCTCACTGTCTGTATGAATTATATTGCTACAATCCCTTAAGCAAGCCACGGTTTGTTTACTCCCATTTACTTCCCTAACATATGACCAGAAAGCTTTGGGGTCAGTGTCCAAGTGCTCGCAAAGTAATTTGCGTTTAAAGTCCAGTAAAGCGCTACGTAATTGTGTTTTGGTTTCAACTTTGGAGGATCTATATGTGTCCCATAATTGTTTATTCTCAGGGGATGATGTGTTCACGCCTGCCCTCTTTACCCTAGAGTGTAGCATTCTCTGCTTTCGAAGGGCTTTTCTAACGTCTTTATTGTACCACCTGGGGTCGCGATTTGCTTTAACGTATTTTATAGGTATGAAATCTACGATTCCTTTTTGCATGATATTGACAAATTCTGTCCAAGTTTCTTCCACGTTGACATGACTTAAGCGGGTTTTGAACTCGGGTAGTGAAGAGTTTAGTTGATTGGCAAAGGATTCAAAGTCTGCTTTATGGTAATTATAAATTTTTCTTTTTGGTTTAATGATCTTTTTTATTTCTATGTCCAAGTGGACATTAATTGCTTTATGGTCACTCAAGCCCTCATCAGTTGATACACTAATAATACGTTCAGGCGTGTTTGTAAGAAATAGATCCAATATGTTCTTTCCACGGGTGGGCATGCGTACTGCTTGATGAAGGGAGTTACTTTGAACCAGTTTTATCATGGAATTGCAAGATTCGCGATCGCGGGTCCCAGATTTAACGATATTGTTGTCCCAATCTATACCAGGGAGATTAAAGTGGCCACCAAATATGTTTATGCTGTTATTATATTTACGTGTAAAATTGTAAATTTGATCGTTGAGGGTGTGAAGTGTTTTAAAATCTGAGTCTGGAGGTCTGTAGAAAGAGCATAAATTTATGTTGGGTTGATTGGTCCGTATTAAGGTGCACCAAACACTTTCTATGTTATTATTCTCAAATGAAACTTGCCTGCTTTCAAAATGACTTTTAACTGCCACGAAAACCCCTCCTCCGGGTCTTGTATCTCTATCGTGTCGGTAAACTTTGAAATCTATTGGGAAAATTTCTTGGTCATTTATGTCATTGCACAGCCAACTCTCTGTGCCTAATACTAAATCAGCGGAATGAGTTTGGATTATGTGTTCTAGATCCGCTGATTTGTTCTTGAGGCTTCTGCAATTTATAACAAGTATAGTTAAATTATTTTGATGTTGAATAACGTCCTTATTTGTGCCTGACTGTAATTTAGGACGCCTTTGTGGGGAAGTGCGTGTCACATGTCTTTCTAAATCAATGCCAGTTTGGTCGGTGACTTTTATATTTTTATTAATAATATTATACGCGCCTTCCCCAGATGTTACTGACCCACTAAGTGACCTGCCCTCTATCCTAAAAAAGGCCTACAGTGGTCGAGTATCCTATCCGCTACCTTACTCGCCGCTTCCGCCGTGTAATGGACCCCAGATCGGTTAAGGGGAGTCCTGCAAGATCGGAGGGTTGGCCTCAGGTCGACGAAGGAGGCTCTTATGTCCGAGCAGAATCTCGATAGTCTCTGGTTTATGCCTACGAATACGGCACATGTCTACGTGTCAATTAACATACTGTCATGCTATTGAGAACGAAATTAGATGTTCTACAACGCTGAATATGTGGTCACAACACAATAAAAAACGTTGTACTCATGTCGCAATTGACCCACATTGATACACATATTATTCGACAGAAAAAACAAAACCCAATTGAATAATGTAAATATTTGAAATGCTTTGCTAAATGATGTGCTATCAGATATGCTTTACTGTTCTAAAAATGTTCATTCTTTCTCCAGGATTTCCAACATTGCCTGAACTATACATTTAGTACTGATTCCTAAACTGTGCAGTTCATGTGTGAATTCCACACGACTATCACACCGAACTTCGGGTTGATTACAGCTTTTATGGTCTCTCTCCCCCCTCCCCCTCTCGGCATTCCCCTACACATTTATTTGTACATTTATTCCTATTTATTAATTCCTAAATAAAATAGATTTGAGATTTTAGTCATCTTGTCAGTGGTGCAAAATGACCTTAGCCCTTGATGTACCCTATAAACCCTTAATACTACTACCAGGATAACGTGATGTAACATCTATCTGCTGGTGGGTGCCCGGTAGCTCATTTACTCTAGAAGCCCCTGTCCATCAGCTACCTTTGACATTTATATTGATGCCCATGATCCTTTATTGAGAGGGCCAATGACCCTTAGTAAAAGGAGAGGACCAAAGTTAGAATCCGCATGTGTCCACGTGGTGGTCTCTCACTACAATGTAGTCCTGAGGGAATAACTGACCATGTTTTGCAAGAATATTCACAGCCAAACTGTCAGCTATCAAGAGGGCCCTAAAAGACTTAAGAGAATGTAATGGCTCTTCTCTCATCTGTTCGCACTCATTGAGCTCCCTATAATCCATATCGGTCTTGTCATCAATGCACCTGATGGTTCAGGAGATCTATTATACCCTGTGGTCCCGTCAGATAAAGGGGAAGTAGGTATCTTCCATATGGACTGCTGGTCATGTGGGAATACCAGGCATTGAAAAAGCTGGCAAAGCAGCAAAGGAAGCCCTGGTCAAACTCAAAACAGACTCAGCATTGCTTCCTGAGATGGACGTCGGGGAATAAATTATAAAAGGCCAGATACCTTTTTTAAAATAAGAGGTAATTTAAGCAATAGTTAAGGGGAGGACCCCCACTTTTTAAGTAAGGTTTCCAGGATAAATAGATAAAGAACGTACTACGGCCGAGTGCATGGAAAGAAAGTAAAACCCAAAGCCGTACACTTAAGGGCACTTATAGGTGGAATATAGAAGGGGGTGGGAAAGTTATTGTTTGGCGGGAAGCCAGAAGCCCGTGATCCGTCACTCAAACAAATGATAATTAAAATAAATAGTTCTACCAATTACTCCCTTGATCAGGTATTTGCACACCAAATTGACCTTCACAAGTCGCAACCACACACCCACACAGGGTTTACGGGGCGGGAAGCCCGACACCAGTGACCCGTCACTCAAACAAATGAAAAAATAAAATAAATAGTTCAAACAATTACTCCCTTGATCAGGTATTTGCACCACAAATTGACCTTCACAAGTCGCAACCACACACACACGCAGGGTTCACGGGGCGGGAAGCCCGACGCCAGTGACCCGTCACTCAAACAAATGAAAAAATAAAATAAAAATTATATAACACTTACTCCCTCGCTCAGGTATTTGCAAACAAATTGACCTTCGCAAGTCACAAACACACACACACACACAGGGTTTACGGGGTTGGAAACCCGGCGCCAGTGACCCGTCACTCAAACTCGGACGACACAAAAGTACAGTGCTGGAGGCCCCGTCCCGTAAACCCTGCGTGTGTGTGTGGTTGCGACTTGTGAAGGTCAATTTGGTGTGCAAATACCTGATCAAGGGAGTAATTGGTAGAACTATTTATTTTAATTTTCATTTGTTTGAGTGACGGGTCACGGGCTTCTGGCTTCCCGCCAAACAATAACTTTCCCACCCCGTTCTATATTCCACCTATAAGTGCCCTTAAGTGTACGGCTTTGGGTTTTACTTTCTTTCCAAGGTTTCCAGGTTTTTACAGGAAACCGACCTGAGCGGACAACGTGAGTTTCCGTTTCTTTTTTTTAAATAATTTTGTTTATAACTATTTATATGTTTTTTATACATTGATGTATTTATCAAAATTGGATTGAGGTTTTAAATGTTTTAAAAAGTGGTGCAAAAACAACCACAGTGGTTGATGCATCCAAAAACCCCAACTATTACTGCGGGTTGGTTTCTTTGGGTAAGACCATTGCCTTTAGCTGAGAGATCTCAATGAAAATGTTGGTTAGTACGGAAGAGAGGGGTGATCCCATGGCTACACTTTCATGATATTCTATGTGCTTATCATTCCAAAGTAAGTATGAGTTCCTGAGGCAGAATTTGCGAGGTCCAGGTTAATCATTAGCTAATCCCGGTGAGGTGAGGTTTTTGATGAGTAGCATGGAGTCATCAATGGGCGTATTTGTGAACAAGGAGATTACATCAAAGGTCACCAGCATGTTGACTATTTCGACTTCAGCATTCCGAAAAATGTGAATGAAATCCATGGAAGTTTTAGCAAAAAAGTCAGTTTTTCTGGGGAAGAGTGAAGAGCATGTGCAACATATTGCACTACCTTGTGGGTTGGTGCATCGATGTTGCTGACAATGGGTCATAAGCAACATCGATGCGTTAGAACCTTAAGTGCCATCAAAGCACGCGGAAATTTGGAAACTAAGAAGAAAAAGAACCACAATGAAACTACAAGATACTAACTTGCATTGCTTGGAACATAGCCCAGGCGTGTACACTAATAGGCAATGGTTCGCATTCTTAAATAAAATTACATATTTTATACACTCCTTCCCATGTATGGTTAATTTATTCATTCATTTATTTATTATATTACCAACACGAAGCCCGGATACATATTGAAACGACTTTCTTGCTTGCAAGAAAGAAAAACATCTTCAATTGCCATTTTATATTTCTGGAGAAAGGAAAGTCAAACGTTTGTATGTCTCCGCACATGTCCAATAATTTGATTTTCCTTTCCATTATTTGATCTCTATACCTAATAAACGAATATATAGTATCCATAGAGCATACTTTATTTCTCTTTAAAATTAGATCTTATTCTCAATCTAATTCGAAACCTTTCATTCTTCACTTGTTTGTTACTGTTGCCATGGCAACAGTGTCACCAAATGAACGAATCAAAACAAACATTATTGCGCACTTCAGAAACAGCATCCTTTACACACTCACAGACCATAGGCTTTCCTTTCCAACTGAATGTCATGGAGCAAATTCTTAACGGTATGGCTTCTCATTTGCTTAAACAAGGATATGGTGTTTCAGGTTGCTAATCTTAGTGAATGTATTTTGGAAAGAATGGACGGGTGAGATCTTTTGTGAGATATATGCCTTTTAAATTTGGAGAACACCTAATTACATACACAACAATAATACTTGCTGCTGAGATAGTCATGTTTTAATTGCGTTGGGCTCTGCTTGAATTGACTGTGGTATCAATCTCTGTAGAAAATATATTTGTAAATGTTCCTTTTTGAAGTAATTAAGATCTATGTTTTTGGTAAAATTAAACGGGATTCAAGTGTCAAACGACAGCTATAAACATCGTCAATAATGTTCAGAAAATAGTATTATTTCACATGCACAATGATCAAACAATACATTGAATAAAAATCATTCAAAATGGATTGTTAAAATACAATCGTTATAAATAGGGAGATTCGATATTTAAGTAGTTAACTTAAAATTAGATTTTATTGTGTTCTGTAGTGAGGGACCATTTTATTTAATATGCTGAATCAATTTGCAAATACACCTATTAATGCCACAAATCCCTTGCTGTTGTGAAATACTCCTTTTTATTTATGGTGATTGTGACCTAAATTCATTTCTTCTTCTTCATTCTGTTCGATTGGCATTGCTTTTATTCTTGAAAATGCCATTATTTAAGGATACAAGTGTGACCTTTATATTTCAAATGCATTTAATGTATTCACTTTCACAGCAAACCGATAATGGTTGATTATATGCAGTTTAATTGAGTACACTATGCATTTAGATGGGCTTTATTTTTATGCAAATTCAGAATCAATGGAAACAAAATTTAATGAAATATTGGAGCAATGTAAGACAACAAGAAGTCTCCTTGAATTTGAGTGTTTGTGTACAATAATTAAAAAATGTTTAACATCACCAATATAATGGCATGCTCATTTAAACTGTTAAATTCTAATTAAGTATGATGAAGGATCATGCATCAATTGTCCTATGATTATGGAGAATTTAGTAAACCAAAATGTGCAAACATAATAAAATGGCACCCATCATAATTTCTGTCAAATTTCCTTGAAGAATTAGCAGTTTTATTGTAGCGTTCTTGGATTTATTTTGATGAATGCACCAAACTCAAAGGATTTCATTTCCACCTGGTCATCTCTTAATAAACAATCAGTGTTACAAAAACAGTATAAAAAACAGATAGTTTTACATTTGAATGTCCACAATATGAAATGCGCTGTAAGTTGATGAAATTCCACAAAAAATATTATTATTTAGAATTGCCCTACCCCTCATGGTGTACAATCATGACTCCACAGCTAATTAAAAATGGTCTGCAGAAATCACATTGCGGTGTATTAGCAAGGAAGCAAAAATCTCTCTTGTGTAGTAGCAAGATTTGTATGATATGTTTAGGGAAATGACCCCATAACTCATCACTGTAATTCAAATGACATGGAAAGAAGACATGGTCAAGTGTTTATCAACACTCATTTGAAATGAGAAAGTTGGGCTTTAATCAGTTCATTACAGATCTGACTGATGTGAGTCTCCCTGTTAAGTTTCCTATCTATATTAATTCCTAGTATTTTAGAATTTTCAACATCAGTACATTTTTATATACTATAACAGCATACAATATGCTGAGTTTTGTTAGTATTTAAACCTAAATGATTAATATGAAACCTGCCTGCCTGGCCTGTCTTTGATTTGCTCTGAATCGTACCTTTGTATCTTCTAGATTTTGACATTTTTGCACACAAAAAGCATAATAAGCATATAAATTCTATGTAGGTTTAATTTTACAGGGCAAATCATTAATCATGATGATACCCAAAATAGCTTAAAGACTAGAAATTCTTCATGAAAAGATAGGCATTGAAATTATTATTGGAAGCCGAATGAGGTCATGTCTTTATGGACAAACACAATGCAAACAAGAAATTTGCCACTTGTTTCCTTCACAAACCCACCACAAACTCGAGTCCTCATGCTGACGGCATTAACTTCATTCTTCCCTGATTCTATCGAAGCATCAGAATGGCATCGGTCGTATCCAGGGTGAACCAAACCATTGAAGCTGATGAGACGTTTGACAAAAAACATAAGGTGCGCATTATTTATGTTCACTGAATAGTTAGTTTAAAGTACATTAATTAGGTAACTACCATGCAAATGGGAAACAGAAGGAAAATAGAAACCTGATTTAACAAAGTTCAAGGAAGCAACCTCTCGCCAGCAATATTCAACACATGCATCAATGGAAGAGACAAATTGAAGGAAACACAAAAATTGGGCGTCAAAGGAGCCAAGGATAAATGACGAAGCAATAAACATGCTCCGGTTTGCAGATGAAATAGCAGTAGTGACAAAAACACAAGAGGACCTGAAAGCAAATCTGAATATTATGGACCAACTACTTTGGGAATATAATATGAGTCCAACAAGAAGAAAACGAAATCCTTGTGCACGTGGAAGAAAGAAGCTGAATCCAGATATCAAAAATTGAGGAGTGAAACTGGACCAAGTGGAATCCTTCCTTCATCTACTTGTTGGGCAGTAATATAGTAACATGGGATGGAAGAAGTTCGACTGAAGTCAGGCAAAGAATAGCCCAGGGAAAGAGGACGTTCACTGGGAAAAGGCTATTACCATGTTTAAAGAATATAAGATTGCTAACAAGGAAGCAGAGGGTCAAAACGTTTGTGTGGAGCATTGAATTCTATGGATCAGAGCCATGGAATAGCAAAAAGGATCCCGCAAGGATGGCCAAAAGACCAGTACATAGAAGGGCAAATTAAGAAGAACGTAAAACAGCAAACCTATCAATGGGAGATTATGCTTAATAGCAAAGAATGGAGGGCCTGCAGTAAACCAATCTTAGGATTGTTATACTGATGTTGATGATGATTTGTTAGTTAACATTTAAAGTCAAATAACTCACATTTACCCCGTGTTTCATAATAATCATTTCTATATCACAGTATCATATCTATATCATACCAAATAAATATTTTATTACTACAAACAAAACAAAAAATCCCGCATTCTCCCAACCAACCCTTCTCTTCACCTACCATACCAAGTACTTTCTCATTGGTTTTCTTCTCGGTCCATTTCACCTTCCCTATTTTCTCCACACCCACATGTCAAAAGCCTCCACTCCACAACTATCCTCCTGCTTCAATGACCACATTTCCTTATATAACTATGCACCATATCAAAAGTTTCACTAGTCTTTTTTTAATATCCTTACTCAACGTCCCATTAATCCACTCACTCCTCCTTATGAAAGCCTCTGTGCCTAGCATAATTCTTCTCCATACGTCCCTACTACTTTGACCGTGTTGGTCCAAAATGCTTCAGAGATACGTCAAATATTCTACCTGCATTAGTTTTTGCCCTCCTATTTTCATGTTTAGCTTAGCTTTTTTCTTTCTACGAAATTGCATAAACTTGGTTTTTTTAATTTTGTTCCTCATCCCATATCTGTCCCACTCAATCTCCAATTCACTCAGCAATCCTTACAACCCCTTGTCTGACTGACAAACTAAAGCTTAATTAATTTATTTTTTCATACTCCATGTGTATCCGATACCCATGCTTGGGCTAACTTATGGTTCCTGATGAAGTGATCCTTAGTTTAATTGTGCGCAGAGAATCGCGATGAGGTTATAGCACGTGTCTTAAAATAATAATTCGTTAGGTCAGCACAGATGAGCATGTCCCACCTGTCCAAGAAAATACGGAACTTCCGATTTAAATAGGTACACCGACACATGATAATCTATAAGACACTGTCACTTATACTGAATAAATCACTAGTCCAACCGTTCAACCCCTCACCTGACACCAATATGTCGCAAGGGGGGTTTCTATGGTGCAACACAAAGGGTATCGGGGAAGGTCAGAGTAAGTATACCAAGTATTACTAAAGCAGCCGTATATTACCCAACATCAGTCATAATGCACCATTTACATAGGTATTATCAAATTATGGATGGCTAGACCATCAGTAAACCAACGCGAGTGCGGATGGAATTAAAATGGCAGAAAATTACCTGGGACAGGGTAAATGCAGGGTTGACGTGGTAACGACACGCATGATCTAGGCAGAGCCCTTGTCCCTCGGAAAAGAAGGGAGTATGGCAGGGCAGATGTGGTCACGTTACACATAACCTAGGCGGAGCCCTCGTCCATCGGAAAGGAAGGGAGTATGGCAGGGTGGACGCGGTCACAATGAAAGTAACCTAGGTGTGAGTCAATTGTTTAAATGCACGCGATTTCAAAGCCAATTAAAAATGACTGATTCCATACAGGTTCATTGAGTACATTTTATTTATTTTTATAAGCTTTATTTTCATAAAAAATTCAGAATCAATCAAAACAGATTTCGATGAAATATGAAAACAGTGTAAGACGATGAGAAGCCTCCTTGAATAATAAAGTTTGTGTTCAAAAATTATAAAATATCAATCCAATTTAAGGGCAGACTCATTTAAACAGTTATTAATTCATTTATGCATTCATTGTCATTTAATTTTGGACAATTTATAAACCCAAATTAAAAAAAACATATTAAATATTAATCTTCATTACCTCAGAATATAACATCCAGAAACGGACATATTTTCCCAGATTTATGAAGAAGGTTTGATTGCCCAATTGCTTGATGCGTGAGTGTTGTGGTGTCCGATGGATTTCCAGCAAAATCACTAATCACCACTTCCAAGATTTCCTTTGACTGCTTCTCATCCTGTTCATTTAGAGATTGATGAAACTGCTGGAATTCTTCAATGCTTTCGGGCATTAATTGATCATTACTCAATTGAACTAATAACTGTGGAAATTAAGTTATATGTTGACCACTTTACTGATTCTTTTGTTTAAAAAAAATCAAGTTTTATAGATTGGTAGTGTATAAATACTAATGAAATTAGTGTGTTGTTTTCCATTGATCATTCTTCATAAAACTATGAGCAAACCAGTTCAAGAATGATATTTGTCAAAGAGGCAGGACATTCTCACTCCATTCTCTTCAAATGTTATGCCATAGCATAGATATGTGCTCGTCAAACACTATCTGCATTTTGCAGACAATGGTTCCTTTTTGAAGGATAGACATCCTTGTGTCAAGCTGAATGAAATTAGCCCTCTGCTTGTATTTCTCAACAAAAAGTTCCCAAGTTTGTTGACACCTGAGAGGAAGATTTCTATTGATAAAAATGTTATTCTGTACAAGGATGAGCTCTCACTGATGCAATATGTTTCCCTGAAATGAGCCAGAGTTGGTATAGAAACGTTTAGATTTTCTAAGCCTATGTTTGGATATATATGGTCTATTAATATTATTTCTACAGGAAAAAGGTGGGTCATGATAGTCCGGGAGGTTAGAGCATTGGACTATTGACCGGAGGGTCCTGAGTTCAAACCCCAGGCAAGGCACTCAGTGCACCTGATGCTCCAGTCAAGCTATGTAATTTTTTCTGGTACCAATCTTCCTGGTAACCCTTATCTGCCATAGTGAAAGTAACTGGCTCCCCTTAATACCCTGATGTGTGAATTTCACAGACTGTATAGAGCTAAGTACTGGTAGAACTCTACCATCACCCATAAACCGACCTTCCAACATTGATTACTGTGTTTATGGTACACAGGAAATGGTCAGTATTGAACGTGGAATATACCAATCTTCCTAACACATCCTTAGATTGTGCTAGCAGTAATGAAACCTATGCTAGGTCAAAGATTATTGCCTGACTGCAGACAACTATTACACCTCCTCAGAGCTGGCTGATTTATTGGTTTCGAAAGGAACCGATAGACATGGGACATTGAGAATTAAAAGGAAGGAAGTACTAGATGACGTGTAGGCTAAAGAAGTAAAAAAGAAGGAATTGACTGCCCTAAAGCAAGGCAAAGTGATTGCTATGAATTGGGAAGATAAGATGGCCGTCAAGTCTCTGTACCCTTTACAGTACATAATACGGAATTTGTGGAATATAAATGAAAAGGATATGGTGCTATAAAAGCCAAAAGTTGCTGTTGTGTACAATAAAACAATAGGTTGAGTAGAAAGGAAAGATCAGCACCTGACAAATTTCCCCATTATGAAAAAAGGGGGGCAATCATTATTTAAAACATTTTTCACTTGTTGGACCAGGGCACATGGAATGGATTTCTGTTGCAGAGAAAGGGTGGTGGACCAAAGGGTAAGTTCAGAATTTAGAATCAAACTAGTGGAAGATGTAATTGAGGTGTACATTGCATATGATATAACATGTGAGGGTGGAAGGCCTTCAGTAGAACCAAATCGTTGAACCTCTATGTAAGTTACAATTTCCCAAGTATATTCCACCTACAGAGAAGAAGGAAAAGCTTTGTAGGATGTATGCAGTTTGTTGTGCCAAAAGGGATGGAACAAGCAAAAAGATTGGAAAAGAAGCGAGATGCCAATTCCAAGCATGTCAAAGCCGCTAAACACAGACATGTGTTTTTATGAACGGGAGGCGATTTTCGTATGTTTTAAAAATATGTTTAAAGAATTTGTAAATTATGCCTTATGTTTCTACGTCATTTCATTTTAATCCCCATGTCCTTTCGTCATCCTGTTTTTAAACAGAAATTAATAATTCTAAATTGTCGATGACTTCATTTGCGTGTGACTGATCCTGAGCAACTTTCATTTGCGGCTGTGTTTGTAATTTAAAATTTGAAAATTATGAAGAAATGTTGCTGTTTCTCTCGCTT
The DNA here is from genome assembly GCF_022747635.1 of Hetaerina americana. Classification (NCBI taxonomy): domain Eukaryota; kingdom Metazoa; phylum Arthropoda; class Insecta; order Odonata; family Calopterygidae; genus Hetaerina; species Hetaerina americana. The sequence goes on from NW_027286826.1 coordinate 239,181, forward strand.
TTAATACCCAAAACATTCTATAAAGAAATAATTTAATTAGAATGAGCCAATTGCAACATGCCATACATCTTCAATCTTTTTCTCTTTGAATATTTTGATTATGCTGATTAAATCGTAAACAATTTCTTTCACTTTTTCCACGTTTTTTCATTGGTCGTTGTTGATGCGAAAGAGGAATGGGGGTCCTGCTACCGACCAACGAATCGATGCTTATGGACTGTACCGTTAGGTGCATCTTATACCAATATCCAGCTATGCTGATCAATGGTCGTAGGATATAAGCAGTATATGGGGGAAGTTAAGCTAGTGAGTATATTTTAGTGCAGTTTGTGACAGACTTATATTTGGAAATTATGACTGCCCATTTATGCTTGCTTTAGCACAGTTGTATCTGAAATGGGGATTATCAGGGTAATCCCATAAAGGTTCTAATAATTAGTTACCAGTATTTCCTATTGCTTGTTGAAATGACGTGGCTAGGTCGCTTAGATATGTTGGAAGGCCCGGTATTTTTAGATCTATGTGAATATCTGAGTTTCTTAATAACCAGGCATCGTTGGCAAGGGTTCGTAGAGTATTATTTTGGAAGCGTGTCATTTTCTTCAATTTGGTTGTGGCTATTGAACCCCAGGCTGGGTAGCCTTAAGATAGGTGGTATCATAGATTTAAATAACAGTACCTTGGTGAGAAGACAAAGGGGACTGGTGCGTTTTATGAGGGTATAGAATAAGAAAGCGGCTGAATTGGCCTTGTCAAGTGCATATTGAGTGTGTGTTTGCCAAGTGAGTTTATTGTCCATTTGTACATCAAGAAATTTAGCCAATGATGCCTGGGGGATTATTTCCCTGCCATAGTGGATAGGAGTGATGTAAGGTTTCTTCCATTTTCTGGCGTAGTTTACGTTTACACATTTTGTGGTGTTAATGGTTAGTTTCCAATCGGTCATCCACTCTGCTATGCTCTTAAGGTGTTCTTGGACATTTTTCGCGGCATGATTTCTGTCAACGGAAGTTGACACTCCAGCTGAGTCATTCGCATAGAGGTAGCTTTTGGGTTGGAAGGGAGGTCGTTAATTTAGAGGTTGAACAGGACGGGTGACAAAATTGATCCTTGAGGAAAGGCTGTGGATATGGACCGGGTAGTTGATTTGGCATTCTTAAGGGTTACAAAGAACGTGCGGTTTGAAAGAAAGCAGGGGATGGTCTTATTTAGGTATAGTGGTATGTCGGTTTTAAGCAGTTTATGCATTAAACCAGTTTGCCAGACCTTGTCAAAAGTTCTTTGGAGATTAAGGAAGACTATTTGGGTGTGCATTAGATGTTGAAGCCGAAAGTGATCTGTTCAACTATTCTAGTTATTTGCTGAGTCGTGGAATGGCGACGGCAGAAGCCAGTTTGCTCATGTCTGATCAAGTCTAGGGCCGAGATTTCTTCTTGTAGCCTGTTTAAGATACATTTTTCTAGAAGTTTGCCCACGCAGGGGAGCAAGCCACTGGGTCTATAGTTCAGGATATAAGAAGGATTTTTACCGGGTTTTGGAAGGAGTATTATCATAGCTGTTTTCAATGCCTTTGGGAAGTACGATTGGGAAAGACAGGCGTTGAGGATAGAGAGTAGGTGTTTTATAAAAGATTTAGAAAGGTTTTTCAGGTGAAGGTAGGAGATTTGATCGGGTCCCGGTGATGACTTGGTTTTGGAGTGGGACATAATGGAGTAAAGTTCTTGAAGAGTAATTTCCAGGAATATGGGGAATGGGCAAAGTGACAGGCCAGAGACGCTGATCAACGCTTCTGAATCCAACAAGGATGTATTATTGTTTTTAAAAATGCATTCGAAGGAGTCGGCAGAGGTATTTGCTTCGTCGCTGTCATCGTATAGTGCTCTCCCATTATGTGGTATGGGCGGGGTGGGTACCTTTTTCCTTTGCAGACAGTGGGCTAGGGTCCATACCGAATTATCCTTATGTGAGAGTGAACTTATTTTCTCATGCCAAGTTTTTTTCCAATGTTTTCTAGTTTTGGATGTTACAAGGTTTAAAAGTTCACAGAAGCCGATTTTATCTTGGCGGAGATGAGTGCGTTGCCAGAGGGCTCTGGCCTTGTTTCTAAGTGAAATTAGGAACAAATTATCCTGAGGTAGTGTGGCACCAGCGATGGAGGCCGGAGAAGGAGGGTAGCAAGAGCGATAAATGATTTTGGTTAAGGTGCTTGTAAAATATTGAGCCGCTTTCTTTATGCTGTCTGGAGTGCTAGCAGGAGATGGGACAAGGTTAATGGCCAAGCAGTTTTCTTTAAATAGTTTCCAGTTAACTCTTCTAGTTGGTTCTGGTTGTATGAAGGAGGGTAGGAACGCAGTAAAATATGGGGCATTGGTCCGAGGCTGAGTTATCTAGGTTAAGGATTTGGAATGCGAAATCTGCGGATAAGGGAACTACATCCAGGATATCGGAGGAGTTGGGGTGATGATGGAAGTGGGTAGGGAAAGGCGATGAGTGAATTGCGATATTTTTGGTAAATAGGAGCTTATGAAGGGCTCGCCTTCGTGTTGTAGCGGTTTTTCAAGCTTTTGTTTTTTTTTATGCCACTTATTTTCCATTGTAAAACTTTAAGGAAGTGGTTGTTTATTTGTGAATTAGGCACCATTTACAAGTTGAAGAAGGGCTGGTATAAGGTCATTGGTGATGATGCTAATAAGGGTTTTATTGTCAGTAGGAGAGAGAAGTTTCGTAATTATGCTCAATAGAGCAGTTCTTATATTTGCGGTTGATGATTGGTCATTGATTGAGGGAGAGTGTTCTCCAGAGGGTGGCGGAGGATGTTGATCGGAGGTTGGGGGAGAGTTAAGAGATGATCGAGGGGTCTCCACGATTTCGGTTTGATGGTTTTGCCAAGGGTTACGGAGAGGAGGAAACGACTGAGAATTTGTATTTAGGTTCGGTTGCTTCAAGGGCTCGTGCATGGTCTGTAGTTGCAGGGCTTCCATGCCATGCCGTCACCTAAAAACAGGGGTAAGGGATTATCTGGCAGTGAGGGTAAAAGGTTACGCATATGAGCTAGGTGACGCCTTCCATCTTTCAGGTCCTCTATGTCTGCGGTAACCGAGCTTCTAACTTTAACTGTTTTGGAGGGTCCTCTCCAACGGGAAACTTACTTCCGTGCTTGACCACTTGGTGCTTGCTGTTTCGATAAGTGAGCAATGCAAAGCCCAGTTGTTCGTCCCAATCAGACTGGTCTTGGGCTGCATAATGGGGAGTCACGGAAGCAAAGGAATGGTGTGCATGCCCTAGACGACCATTTGAGGCGGGGTTATATGGAGAGAAGTGAAGATAGATTTTATTTTCAGTTCCCTGAAAACGTTTTTCATTAGTTCCGAAGTGAAGTTTGCACCTCTGTCTGCCAGTAAATATTTAAGCACACCGTGACGGCAAATTATGTGCTCGAAAAAAAATCCTGCTACTGTTTTAGCCGATTGATCTGGAGTCATAAAGGCTTCATGATATCTTGCGAAACAATCTTGGCGAGTTAAATGATATCGGTTAACTCGGAGGGATAGGGGTAGTGGTCCAACAATATCCAAAACTAATTTCTCAATTGGGTAGGCGGCTTCAACCACTGGCTGTAATGGAATATTATTCACGCGTAATTTGCTCTTTTGGCATTCGACGCAATGCTGAACGTACTGGAGGGTGTCCGAATAACAGCCTTTCCAGTTGAAGTATCGCTGGACTATTTCTACCATTTTCTCGATTCCGCGATGATTCCTGATAGGAGATTATCGTGGCAACGAGTCAAAATGAATTTCCTCATATTTTTGGGTGCACATATTATAAAAATTGGTTCAATCTCCGAAGGGTCAACTTTCTATACCACATTTTCCTCATCGTAAAAGTAGCCGGACTAATTGGAACTCCATGAACCCGTCCCGTCGCTATTCTCCACGAAGTTATTCAGTTTATGAAACAGTATTGCACCGTGTCGGCCTCTTCGCAGGGTCCTTGGGGGATTCTCGCACAAAATGAAATCTACTTCCTCACCTTTGCTGCATACAGATTCTAAAGACATCATGTGGTCAGGTTCAAATTTAATGGTCTTGTTCTCAAAATAAATCTAGCTACGATACTTTTTCATAAAATCCAAGCCAAATATGCCTTCATTGAGTGTGTCCCCTAGATTTATTACTAAAGCATCATGAGGGTAAACACGATTGTCTATACGGAAAGGTACGCAACTCTGACCGTTTGTCATTAGTACATGACCTGAGGCGCTTCTCAATCACGCGCGGTCGTACGGGGCTATTCCTAATGTATCTAAAAGGAACACTCTTTCGTGAAGTATCGTGACCGCCGCGCCTGTGTCTACAAGGAAGTGACGTAATTTTCCTATAATCAGCACGCTAATCGTCATTCCTTACACTGGAGTGATGGATAGGATGAGGTCTTCCTCAAAACGCTGGTCGGGGTCATCCCGTTTCCCGAGGCCATTCGGTTTGAGCGCTCTGGACAATTAATTGGAAGGTGGCCAACTTCCTTACATATTCCGATGCATAGCGGGGGACAGTCTCGGGAAATATGTCTCCTTGCTCCGCAGTTAAAACAAGCTCGAGTTTTAGAGCGAAAATCGCGAGCTATGTGGCCCGCGCACCCACAGGAAAAGCATTTTGCAGCGTATCCGGTAGAGCTCAAGAGCACCACAAAAGACGAGATACCTACGTAATGAGCGCGCTCTATGTCCAAACCCAGGGGGGCAGGGAATTAACGTTTCTTTCTATATCGGACAGGGATACGGTGGGTACGTCATGAGTATCTAATTTTGCGATCGACTTTAAGAGGTGCTCAAGGTTGGCGTCGTTACTTGCCAGGTTCAGGTATCGGTCATCAATAACACTTTCATTTATTATTGGCAGTGGTTCTACTGAAATATTTGTTTGCAAGGAAGTACTTACACTATGGAATTCAGTTAAGGCGGGTATGTAATTATCTCCATCGCTGGCCGAACACCCAGATGCAAGAGTTAGGGTGCCTTGCTTACTGTTAGATAACTTGGAGTATTTTTGAGGGCAGTCGATAGTTAATTCGGTTACGCTACTGAGGCTAAAGCGCCACTTTCCAGGCGTTTCGCCCTTGATAAACATTGCAAATGGAGACTGAGCTAATCCTATCTGGCAGTTCTGCTTTATGAGTTTTGTTTTCCGGAGAAAAACGGCGATGTTACAGGAGCGGGAGTTAGGAGTTAGTATTGGGTAAGCCTGAGGACACAAGATCATGCTTTCAGTTCTACATTGCTGTGAGTAGTCGTAGGGTAAGAGTACAAAGTTGCTCTGTTCCGTTGAGACGGCCAGATAAGGCGAGTCAGGCTGTATGAGGACAGATTTATTCCCACCATCGGTGGTCGGGAAAGGTAGCGCTCTCAACACCTAGAAACTCATTCCCTTTTGCGTCAACGGCAGTATTATGAGTAATTTGATGTCGCCCATCCGCCGGATCACTCTCACGCTAGCAATGTCGTACATGATCGCGATTTTGTGGTCCAGATGGCGGGGGAGCGACCAATCGGGCAGCAGCGCTCCGGAAATACTTTTCAGGATACCCTGGAACTGGCTGGGAGGGAGTAGGGAAGGTATGGACTTCCCAGCCTCGGCGAGTCGCACTTTAGCCTTGACAAGGTCTATCTCATGTTGCAGTTCAGCGATGTGGCGAGTGAGGGCAATACAAGCGGTATGGCTGTAGCTGAAGACTTTAAAAGCGTATTTTGTTGAAGCTATAGTCTCAGTATATGCTTTGATACTCTTTTCTATATTTTTTTTGCATGAGTTCTAGGGCTTTCCCTGTCGAATAAATCATGTCTTTTAAGTGTATTGGATGCGTTGGACAGAAATGTTTATCGCGCATTTAGGGCATGTTCGGTGCGAATGGATAACCCTTCTATTTTCTTATCTAATGCTTGTATCTGATGGTCGGTCGCCGTGCCTGTAAAGTAATGCAGTCCGTAACCGACCACGTCAAACAATCCTCTGCCCTTACGAGTTGCTTCGGTGGCTCCAATTAACATTTCTAATTGCCTTTCCAAATTGTTTAAGTTGAACCGTACACTTTGTTAGATATAGCAAATCAGGTGAAAAAACATGCTCGCGTTTGGTTGTGCTGTTAATTTTAAATAAATCTCATGGAATTGGGTGTTCTGTCGTTTAACTATGTCCACTGCAGCTGTTAGCTGAGGTATGTGAAGGTCTATGTTCACTATCCATTCACTCACTATGTAGTACAATTGTCCTTTCGGGACGAAAAGCAGACCAGAGGTGTTTGCTCCACTCAACAGTCCTATTGTCACTAGACACACAGTCGGTACGGTAAGGAGGTCCATGGTTTCTATAAGGAGGAAATTAAAGGTTAGATTAGAATATATAGTTAATGCGGTCGCAGAGCTCACATGGCGATCTCGCGATCTCATTTATTTTGTTGGATTAATTGTCTTTTCCGTCTTTTATTGAGAATACGTCGCCTACGCTTATGCTCTTTCCGCGACGGGGGGTATTCCCTCCTTTTTTCAATTCCGGCTGGGGGACGAGGCGCTGAATCTTCCAATGTTAAATTTGAACCTGCAGTTTTGAACACAATGGGGAGGGAGGGCAAGTTGGAGTTTGTGAAGTATACACCGGCTTCCACGACAGCGGTTGGTGGACTGCTTTGTCCGTCGAAGGGTGAGGAGGCAGGAGAGGAATCCCCTCCTCTCTCTTCGTTGGGCGGGATCTCCGGTGTTGAGAGACTGCGACCCGGCGTGGGTGGCGGTCCATCCGCCTGGGCTGGAGGCGAAAACGGTGGGGTTTCATCCCACCAGGAGTAGTTTCTTCCCTGGTTTGGTGACGCTGGAGCTAGACCCTCTCCATCTCCTGCGGAATACATTGGCTGGCTGCGTTGCCCTTCCCCATGCTGTAGATACCGGAAGGCACTCCAATACTCATCACCGCCACCCAGGTGTTGTCGCACGGGAGAAGGGAAGTGACCCGGTGTGGTTGGTGGTCCATCCGCCTGGGCTGAAGGCGAACGAGGTGGGCTTTCATCCCACCAGGAGTGGCCATCGGCCGCCGGAAGGCGGTCGTAGATTGGAGTTGTCTCGCCAAACAATTCTTTGATCTTCCTAGCTACCTTCTTTCTCCGTAGCAATTGTCTTACTGCTATTACTCGGGCCATACCTAATAGGCAGATACAAGGGAGGGAAGTAGGGTGAATTAAGAGCGTATCCTCCCGGGCAGGGGCCGCAAGTCATAAAATTTTTCTGACGATGGAGGATGATTTTGAAGATTTTGCCCTTGAGAAGGGTCGGTCGGTGAACCATTGGTGATTTTATCTGGCTGCGGAATGTGGACTTGATTATGGTTGGTCTGGGCGCCTTGCTCAGTCTCGAACTCGTCAATCACGCGTCCTGCTTGTGCGTAATTAGGTGGCGGTTCGGGCTCTGGTGGTTGTGGAAGCAAATTCCTGTGGTGCGCTGTCAGAATCCTCCCGTCCCGGATATTCTCAATGTCAAAGGTCACCTTACTTCTAACTTTGACTACGTTGTAGGGGCCAACCCACTTCGAAGTAAACTTTTTTGACTGCCCGGGCGTAAGTACCAAGTTGCGCAGCAACACGAGTTGCCCGTTAAGAATAGGCGGCAACCGTAAGTTCCTATTGTATTTATAATGCTCATTTTGTATGTTACGCTGGTTATTCTCTGCCGCTTGCGCGCGCGCGATTTGGAGCCGGCGTTGCAAAACGTGATCGTACGGGGGTACCTCCGTGTAACACGGTAGGAGGGGTCGTAAGACATCATCCCAAGGCATATCCAATTCCCTCCTATATAAAAGGTAAGCAGGAGTTTGCTCTGTGATTCGATGTTTGCTATTTCTGTACACAAATAATGCAAAATTTAGTTGATCGTTCCAATCCGAGTGGTCTTGGTTGACAGTGAGAAATAACGGCGGCATAAGATTGGTGCGCCCTCTCCAGCCTACCATTGGAAGCGGGATTGTAAGGGGAGGTAAAAATTGTCTTTACTTTCAATAGATCACAAATTCGCCTCACAAGCTGTGATGTGAAATTGGCACCTCTGTCAGTGAGATGGGTGGCTGGCACCCCATGACGGGAAATGATCTGCTCTACGAAGGCTCGAGCTACAATTTCTGCGGATTGATCGATGATAGGTATGGCCTCCGGATATCTCGTAAGATAATCTTGACATGATAGTATGTAGCGATTGCTTCTATTGGATACTTTTAATGGACCAATTATATCCAAAGCAATTTTCTCGAACGGATATGACGCTTCGGTGACAGGTTGAATAGGTATTCTTTCCTTTCTTTCCTTTCGTTTCTTGCAGCTTACGCAATTACTAACGTAATTTCGAGTGTCGGCGTACAGCCCGGGCCAATTAAAATGTCTTTGCACAATATTTAATGTTTTGTCTATTCCTAGATGTCCTGCTAGGGGGCTTTCATGGCATCTTTTTAATATGTAATCTCTCATGCTTACGGGTGCACAGATGGTGTATAGTGGATCGGGGGTCTTAACGTGGACTTTATAGAGTACTCCATGCTCGTCTAAGAGATAGTTGGGGTTTCGTTCTTCCGCTAGCGTACGCAGTGGTCGAAGTTCCGGACAAATTGACTGTTCTTGCGCAATCTTGGTTTTATCCCAAACTGGCTCGTATTCCATGTCTTGATGGAGGGCATTTACTATTGGGTTCACTGCGCGGGAGAGAGCGTCTACGTGCGGAATATCTTTTCCTGCTTTGTACTTTATTACAAACGAGTATTCGGTGAGCTCCATTAGCTATACTAGTCCACCTAGCCAGTCTGGGTTTCGGCTCGGAAAGGGCAAGTAGCCATCGGAGCGGGCTATGATCAGTGATTAAAGTGAACGGACGGCCTAAAAGATATACTCTGAACTTTATAATCATATGTACGACCGCCAAACACTCAAGTTCAGTGGCGGAGTATGCTTTTTGCTGCTGTTTCAACTGCTTGCTGGCGCATGCTATCATATGCTCGCCGTCTTCAAAATTCTGCGACAGCACTCCTCCAATCACCACGGAAGAAGCGTCAGTGGTCAAAATGAATTCTTTCGAAAAGTCAGGGAATCGCAATACGGGTTGACTCGTGAGACAAGCCCTTAATTTTTCAAAAGATTCTTGTTGCTCTCTTTCCTAAATAAACTCCGTATCCTTCCTTGTTAGCGAGGTAAGAGGACTCGAAAATTGAGCAAAATGCAAAATAAATTTCCTGTAATATCCCACTAACCCAAGGAACGATTGCAGTTGCTTAACGTTACGTGGTGCTGGAAAACTGCTTATTGCATGTATTTTTTCTTCATCGGGTTCCAACCCACATTTTTGTGGTTTCAGTTTCAAATTCGCTTCCCTCAGTCTTGAAAAAATTTCTCTCAAGCCTAGTATGTGTTTTTCCATGCTCTCATCATCCCGTAAAATGTCGTCGAGATGGAACAAAACTCCTCGATTTATCATTCCATCTAGTACGGTTGTCATAAGACGCATGAATGTGGAAGGCGCGTTCGAAAGGCCGAATGCCATCCTGTTGCACTCGTAGTGCCCGTCTGGAGTGCTAAAAGCGGTTTGTGCCCTGTTTTTTTCGTCTACTTCAACTTGCCAGTAACCTTGAGATAAATCTAGGCAACTGAAATATTTTGTCCCTCCTAACTGATCGAATATTTCGTCCATATTTGGCAGTGGAAATACTTCCTTTCTAGTGACGGCGTTCAGAGCGCGATAGTCAAAGCAAGGCCTATACTTGACAGGTTCTCCTGGAACATGCTTTTTCTTTACTAGAATCAGAGGAGCAGGCCATGGAATGGTAGATGGAGATATGACTCCCTGCTCAAGCATATCCCCGATGGCCTCCTTAAGAGCTTCACTTTGAGAGTGAGGGACGCGATATGGAGCCTTTTTAATGGGTTTGGAATCTCCTACATCTATGGTATGCTGTACCAGGTTGGTGCATCCCAATTTAATATCCCCGTGGATAAAAATATTTGCATACTCTAGTAAAAGTTGCTTTAAAGAGTCAGTCGCTTCATTTGGAGTATCAGAAAACGAGAATTGTGACAGTAACTCAGCGGTGGAGTGGTGCTTGGGCCACATTTCTGGGGTTTCTGTTTCAATCGAATTTACAGCTAGTAATTCATGACTTTCTGAAAAAATGTTGAAACTGTATAAGGACCCTTTTCTTAACATCTTTGGTTCGGGCCGTGTGTTACACAACAACAAAGGTATTACACCATCGGGGGAGACGGTTGCTAGAACTGGAAGTATTAATACATCTCCCTCCCTTCCCTGAATAATGATATCCTCGCCATAATAGTCCTGAATCTTTGTACTCGTCAACATAACCGAGCGTGGAGGAATTTTAATTGGTTAAACAAATGTAGCTTCATGCGACGCTTTCTCTTGCGTACAGGTTACTCGTCCTTCTGTCCCGCAATTACTTTCTGCATGGACTACGGATGGATCGCTTTCAACAACTGACGTTTTACATTCGCCTTTCTGCCCAACAGTTATATTTGCTCCATTAAAAACTTCTCGCGTACAGGTTACTCGTCCTTCTGTCCCGCTAGAGTGAGTGGCCTCAACCAAGACATCTTCAGTATCCCCAAAAATGTCCCCAAGCAAACCGGTGCTTGTGACTTCGATTCCTGACGGCACTAATATATCATCACTCAACTCTTCCCAATTAATATTAAGCGAATCATCAACAGCCACGAGTCCATCATTCACTTTATCCTTTGAGCTCCTGCTGGCGTTATCCTCTTTGAAAGATTCATTACTCGGTGTTTTAGGCACTGCTTGGATATCATCACATGAAATTATGTCCTCTAAAAATACAGCGGAAATTTTCTGTTTTGAGTAACCTGATTTTAACATGGTTTCGTGCCCTTCTGTTATTTTCATTTTACCTTCTCCGCTCGAAATGCTACTTCCGTATTTTACCATGAAGTCTAGTCCGAGGATACCGTCATACGGTACTTTCCCTAGATTTGCAATCAATGTATCGTGAGGGTAAACTTCTCCATCGATAATGAAAGGTATGTTGCATTGCCCTACTGTGGCGAGCGCATGGCCGGAGGCACTTCTCACAGGGGAGGAATAGTCGTCAATTTTTAGGTTTCCAAAAGGGAAACTTGTACTCTGCATAATACTCACAGCGGCACCGGTATCCACTAAAAAGGAATACACTCTACCTAGTACTGTAACCGAGACCGTGAAGCCGACTTCTGGTGCTACGACGAGCACTAATTCGTCCCCGACCTGCCGGCCGGGGTGGCCGCGATTCCCTGATCTCGCTTTTGGGTGGGGGTGGGACAATCTATCGGGCGATGGCCCGCTTGCTTGCACACGCCGCAAATCATCAGACGGCAATCTTTACTGACATGGCTCCCTTCCCCACAGTTATAACATGCGCGGGGTTTTGTACGGCAATAGAGCACGATGTGTCCCACCTTTTTACAGTAATTACGAGTCCGACGCGCATAAGTTACGTTCCCTCCACCCACCGGCAATGTAGACTGTGGAGGCTTCGTGTGTACATTTGCCTGGATTGCGTGCACTTGATCCGAAAGACTAGGGCTCACAGTAGGGTTTAAGATTGGCTCGAGATGGGGTTGAACATGACTCGTTGTGAAATATCGTGTCGGGTCACTGTACGAAAAGGTTGTCGGTGTCTTCACGTTAGGACTGCGCACGGGCATACCAAAGTCATGGTTCTGCAAGAAGTTTACTTCCCTAACGCCTGAGTAATTACGAGCATTGAATTCCTCTAGGTTAGCAAATTCCTCAGCCTCTTGCATGGTTCTTGGATTGCGCACTAGCACGAATCGCCCAATTTTTCCCTAAGTCCGACCAAGAACTGTGAGAGGAGGCGGTTGTCGAGCATAATTCCTGTCGCTTGTGAGTCTGGGTCTAGAAAAGCATCTCTTAGTTTTCGTCCCAATTCCCTGAGACGGGAAGAATACTCGTTCACGCTTTCCAAGGGGCGTTGCAAACAGCTTGTGAGCATTCTTTCAACAGAGACCAGTGAAATTTTGGGAATGAAGCATTTTTCATTAGTTTAGAAAAAATTTCATAAGACTCAATAACGTGAGGATTTGTTAATGAATTCGGCAGCGGCACCGCTCAGACGCAGCCGTGCTACGCTTAAGGTCTGATTCTCACTCCACCCGCTAAGATGACTCAGTAACTTAAGATTGTTCAAAAAATCCTCGATGCTTACGTCCCCATCACCGTTAAAACTCGGAATTAAATGAATGTGATGTGCTGAAAATGTTTCATTTAAAGTCAAATAACTCACATTTACCCCGTGTTTCATAATAATCATTTCTATATCACAGTATCATATCTTTATCATACCAAATAAATATTTTATTACTACAAACAAAACAAAAAATCCCGCATTCTCCTCTATATCAGGTACCTCTTCAGCTCTGAGTACTTTTTTCCTCCCTTCATCCCATCCAACATCCTTATCCTGTTCCTTTCCTTTCCTTGCTTGCCTCACATTCTCCCCTCTATTACCATCTTGAACAGTCCTCTGTCGGTCAATATGCCCTTCATCCATTTTTACTGCCTCAATAGGATTTCTCCCAACAAACCCCTCTCTTCACCCACCATACTAAGTACTTTCTCATTGGTTTTCTTCTCGGTCCATTTCACCTTCTGCATTTTCTCCACACCCACATGTCAAAAGCCTCCAGTCCACCACTATCCTCCTGCTTCAATGACCACATTTCCTTATATAACTCTGCACCATATCAAAAGGTTCAGAAGTCTTTTTTTAATATCCTTAGTCAACGTGCCATTCATTAACTCTCTCCTCCTTATGAAAGCCTCTGTGCCTAGCATAATTCTTCTCCATACGTCCCGACTACTTTGACCGTATTGGTCCAAAACACTACCGAGGTATGTAAACTGTTCTACCTGCTCTAGTTTTTGCCCTCCTATTTTAACGTTTAGCTTAGCTTTTTTCTTTCTAGAAAATTGCATAACCTTTGTTTATTTAATTTTGTTTCTCATCCCATATCTGTCCTACTGGATTTCCGATTCACTATGGAGTGCCTCATGCTCTTGGCTGACTGAAAAACTAAAGCTTGGTCGCCAGGAAACCTAACATATTTTACGAATTCCCCACCCACCTTCATTTCTAGCTCCAATTCTTCTTATGCCTCATTAATCATTTCTTCTGCATACAGGTTGAACAGCAACGGTGATAGTGGGCAACCCTTCCTTACACCTCTTCCTAACACTGCCCAACCGGACTCCCCATTTCCCACTGGTACCTGAGCATCCTGAGACATGTACAGGTTGCGGATTAGCCTCCTTTCCCTCCAATCTATTCCTCTTTTCTGCAGAATACTGATTAGTTTTTCCCAATTCACCATATCAAACTCTTTTTCGAAAATTACGAAACAGGCAAATACCTCCTGGTTGTGTTCTATATTCCTCTTGAATAATAATCTCATTTCTGCAACGGTATCACGCGTACCTCTCCCCTTCCTAAACCCAAACTGATCATCTCTAAGTAATCATTTGCCCTACTCTCTATCCTTTGGTTTATCATCCTGAGAACAACTTTAGCTGCGTTGGATATCAAACTTATCATCCTGTAGTCCTCACATGATGTAGCTCTACCTCCTTTGGAATAGGAACTAAAACTGATCTCACATAGTTTTCCGGCCAGATTCCTTCCTCATAAATACTACGGATCAGCCCATAAAGCCTCTTCCTCCCACATTTTCCTAAGCCTTTTAAAATTTTCGCGGGAATGTTATCAACCCCGACGGCCTTATTTAGTTTCATCTCCCTTAATGCCCTTCCTATCTTATTGTTTAGTATGCCTTGATCTAAACTATCTTCTTCTACGTCATGTTCCTTTTCTGTGTCTAACTTTTTTGGTCTAAGCTCTTTACTATACAGTTCTTCTATATATTCTTTCCATCCCTCTTGGATATATCTTGCGTCAACTTTCATCTTACCCGCCTTATCTCTAACTGCTATCGTTAATCTTCCTTTCTTACTTCCCGATAAAGATTTAACTTTGCTGTACAGCGCACCGATTTCCCCTTTCCTTTGCAGACTTTCAATATCATCGCACTGCGTCTTCCACCATGCTTCCTTTGCTTTATTTGTTGCCCGTCTCAATTTATTGTTTAATTCTTTGTACTTCATTTTGCCTAATTCTGTATTTAGATTCTTTCATTTTTGCCGCTCATCCATCTTTGTAATCATCTCATCCGTGATCCATGGTTTCCTAGTCCTTTTAGAGTTAACGGTTCCAATAGTGTCTTTTGCGGCTTTAGACAAGCCTTTCTTAATACTTTCCCAATTTTCTTCAATATAACTTAGCTCTTTACCATCCTCCATGATATCCTCTACCGCCTGTTTGTATTCCTTCCTTTTCAAACCATTTAATGCTTCTACATTCCATTTTCTGACTATTCGCCCCTGTCTTATCCTTTTGAAACGTACTCTACATTTCATAACCACTAAATTGTGGTCAGAGTCTGCATCCCCCCCCGGGAAGCTGTGCAAATTTATCACACTGTTCCTAAACCTGTGTCTAACCATGATATAATCTAGCTGATACCTTTCTGAGTCACCTGGCATTTTCCATGTATACCTGCATCTTTTGTGGTGTCTAAACCAAGTGTTGGTGGTGACTAGCCCGTCTCCAGCAGAACTTAACTGCTTTCTCCCCGCGGTCATTCCTTGTGCCTAAACCGTAGTCCCTGACCTCATCACCATCTTTTCCTTCGTCTACCGTCGCATTCCAATCCCCCATCACCATCAAATGTTTCCCTGCAGGAACACACGCGATTATGTCTCCTAACTGATCATATATCCAATCCGCCTCTTCTTCCTTATGGTTGCTCGGTGGCATGTATAGCTGAATAATAACCAAGTTTGTCGGTTCCGCTTTTATTTTTTATTATTTACTAGTAGTATTTTATCCGTTACCTGCTCTATGTTGACTACGTTTCTTCCTACCTCTTCATTTAATACTATGGGACCCCTCGTTTGCTCTCGTCCCCGCCGCTGTATATTATTCTATACTTATCACTCCAGTAATCCCCGCTATCTTTCCATCTCACCTTGCATAGACCTAAAATATCAATATTTCCCCTTTCCATCTCTCGCTTAGCATTCTCCAATTTCCTTTTCCTCATGATTGTCCTAACATTCCACGTTCCTATTCTAACTAATTTGGTCTTCTTCTGCTGTGTTTTCTCTCCTGCTGCTACCGGTTTTCTCTAGCAAGGGTTTCGTGGGATGACGACCGTGGAAGCCTTGCCTCCCCCGCAACCGGGTACGACACACGGCCGATTCGGCCGAGCCCCATAGTTGCACGGACTCAAAATCTCTGTATAGTCCAACTTGTTAATCTAGGGAATGATAATTGAATTCGTTTCCCGTTGCCTTCCTCAATAGTGTTTTTAATGTGACACCATTACTTATTGGCCGCCCCACTTGGGTCTAACGCCATTGCAGCCGCCTCACTGAGGAACAGACGCTGCGTGGACTACCTTTCGTCTGGCTGCTAACCTTCGACCTATCTGGCATGGGTGACCCTACCAGGAGATATAATTATTTCTCCTGCCAGCACCGCTCTAGGGGTCATCGGAACGCACAACCCCTTCCACCACGTCAAGGTTGTAGTCCGAGTAGGGATATATATATATATTATATATTTAAATCTATATATATAAAGGAGAGTGTTTGTTTGTATGTATGTAATTTGTTTACTTTTTTGCTGTCATAGAAACAGCATTTTTCCAACTATGCCAGCAGGATACTTTTGCAAGAATACTATTATATTCAGAATTGCCGAGATATTATACGTGGAATACATCAAGGAAAGTCTTTTGTAGAAGAAAAATGGGCAACTTTGATCCTGAGTATAATATTTATTCATGTGACGCATTGGGCCGAGTCTACACAGTCCATCCTAACAACGCCGAATGTTATTTTTTAAGAATGTTTCTACATACCATTAGAGGACCTCGCTCATTTGCAGAATTAAGAACGGTAAACGGAGAAATATGTGAGACATTCAGAGAAGCTTGCCAGAATTTAGGGTTGCTAGAAGGAGATCAACACTGGGATGACTCATTGCGAGACGCCAGTTTGATTTCTCTTCCAGGACAAATCCGAATTTTGTTTTCCATCATAATAACCTCCTGTAATCCATCTAACCCAAAAACATTATGGGAAAAATATAAAGAATCAATGAGTGAGGATATACTGGCTTAAGTTCGAAGTGAAAATCCTACATTGGATATTACGTTTAACTCCGACATTTTTAATAAAACTTTGATTATTTTGGAGGAAAAGTGTATCACCATGGTTAACAAGACTTAAGTGGAACTCGGTCTTTTTGCACCTGTACAAGATCAACAGGGTGTATTTTATCCAGATTATATACGTGAAACTAGCTACAATGTCTTAGACTTAAAACCATACATGGCGGATAAAAAGCCACTTCTTAATGAAGATCAGAAATTCGCATACGAAACAATAATGGATCAAGTAGATAAACAAGAAGGAGGTATCTTTTTTCTTGATGCTGCTGGTGGCACGAGAAAAACATTTTTAATTAATTTAGTTCTCGCTGAAATCAGGGTTCATGGAGAAATTGCTCTAGCCGTTGCATCTTCAGGTATTGCAGCGACATTAATGGAAGGAGGAAGAACAGCCCACTCTGCCCTTAAGTTGCCACTTAATATTTCCCGACAAGAAAATCCCACATGTCATATAAATAAAACAAGCGGCCAGGCACAAGTTCTTATAGAATGTGAATTGATAGTATGGGATGAGTGTACGATGGCTCATAAAAAACCTCTTGAGGCCCTCAACGCAACACTTCAAGATCTTAGAGGAAACTGCAGTTTAATGGGAGGAGCTCTGGTACTCCTGTGTGGAGACTTCCGTCAAACTATGCCTGTCATTCCAAAATCGACTCCAGCCGATGAAATTTATGCCTGTTTAAAACATTCTGTTCTATGGAATCATGTCCAAGAAATTAGCCTTAAACAAAACATGCGAATCCTCTTAAGAGATGGGAATGCTCAAAATTTTGCAAATAACCTTTTGGAGATTGGAGAAGATAGATTAGTTATTGAAGCATCTGGTATGATAAAATTGTCATCAGATTTATGTGTATCGGTGAAAACTGTCCGCGATATGATACAAGCAGTCTATCCTAACGTTAATCAAAATTATAAAAATTTAGAATGGTTGCGAGAAAGAGCCATTCTTGCTCCTAAGAACGATTATGTTAATGAAATTAAGAAGGAGATACTAGCCATGCTGCCAGGAGACGTGATTGAATATAAATCGGTTGATACCGTAGTGGATGCTGACGAAGCCGTCAATTATCCAACGGAATTCCTAAATTCACTTGATCCAGCTTGATTGCCACAACATCGCCTTATACTTAAAGTAGGATCTCCAATCATTTTATTGCAAAATTTAGATCCACCAAAACTCTGCAATGGGACACGATTGTGTGTGACAAAATTGATGAAAAATAATCCAGGCAGTCATTTTAACTCGAAAAGGAAAAGGTGAAATAAATTTTATTCCACGGATACCTCTAATCCCAACTGATCTTCCCTTCAACTTTAAAAGATTATAGTTTCCAGTCCCGCTAGCTTTTTCAATTACCATTAATAAATCACAGGGACAGTCTTTAAAGTTTTGTGGTGTTGATCTAAGATTGCCATGTTTTAGCCACGGGCAACTTTATGTTGCTTGCTCCAGAGTAGGTTCGCCCAAAAATTTATATATTCTTTATCCTGGATATGAAACGAAAAATTTAGTTTATAAACAGGTGTTAAATAAAAAAGATTCTTAAATTTGTATGAAGTAGTGTATTATTGTACTTTATAATTTGTTGTTTTTATTTATGTAGTATATTTATATTATTGTTTCTCCCTAACCCGTGCAAAGCCGGGTATTCAGCTAGTATATATATAAATATGTACACACACATATATATATATGAATATATAAATATATACACACACATATATATATATATATATATATATATATATATATATATATATATATATATATATATATATATATATATATATATATATATATATATATATATATATATATATATATGTTTAACATATACAGGGACCTACCCAAAAGTGGTAGGACTTTTTTTCTCTGGTGCGAACGGTGTGATAGAGGAGGGTGCGCCTTGCAGGGTAAGGTGAAGGGGGCTCTTAGCAACAGAGCAACTCCAACCTCAGTCACCTGCGGGCTGTCGTTGAGTGAGGAGACCGTTTTAGTGAAGCAAGTTTTCTGCCCGTGTCGAAAAACAAAATGAATCTGAATTTAGAGCAATGTTATTCCGTGAAGATTTGTGCGAACTCGGGAAGACGGCACCTAAACCCTCGATATGATGAAGCAGGCTTATGGGGACACTTCTATAAGCCGTTCCATAGTATTTGAGTGGCACAAGTGGTTTAAATAGGGTAGGGAGCTCGTTGAGGACGACCATCGCTCCGGACGGCCGTCGACGGCAAGAACCGACACGAATGTGGACAGAGTAAGGACACTGCTGAACACAGACCGACGCTTAACTAGAGAAGAAATGGCAGACCAGTTGGGTCTGTCTGCATTCAACATCCAACGCATTATTACACAGGATATGACCATACGCTAAGCTATTTGGTGCTGTTATACTGATGAAGTTCTCTGAATGTTGAATGTTTCCCATATTTTCTCCACTATCGCCGCACTATATGCTTGTATCTCTCAATTTTCAGGGAATATTGATTTTTCATTAAACGTCTGACTATGGTACCAAATCGGGAGAATAGGTCAGGTGCGGATACACGGCAACGCCGTATTTGGCCAGGAGCTGTCTCACGACGAGCACGATCACTTGGTCGACGGAAAGAATATAAAACCCAAAGCCGTACACTTAAGGGCACTTATAGGGGGAATAAAGAAGGGAGTTTACAGGGAGTGAGAAAGTTATAGCAATCACTCAACCACTCCGGTATATGTAGACACATTGACCGTCGTGAATCGCAAACACACAACACTCAGGGTTTACGGGGCGGGAAGCCCGACGCCAGTGACCCGTCACTCAAACAAATGAAGTATAAAATAAAAAAATATAACACTTACTCCTTCGCTCAGGTATTTGCAAACAAAATGACCTTCGCAAGTGACAAACACACACACACTCAGGGTTTACGGGGTTGGAAACCCGACGCCAGTGACCCGTCACTCAAACTAGGAAGACACTGTAAGCACAGTGCTGGTGGGGAAATAGTGCCGAAAAAACTGACACCAGGTGTTTCGCATGCTAAGCAGGCCTCTTCAGAGAAGAATGATGAAATTAGTCGGAGCCAAAATATAGTATACTACCTTGATCAAAAAGTTCCCGGAATAACCACCGTGTGGCGCTCCCATCGTTCCGATTTGAGTTCTGTTTTTTTTTGTTAAATTGGTACATCTGTTGTTGATATTCCCTTTAAATCTTAGTGTCATAACTTGACATTTGCAAAAGTTACGTCGCCAAGAGTACATCTATCTCTGTGTGTGTTGGCGATTTTTTACAATTGCAGAAATGGATTTAAATTTGCAACAACGAACTTGTATTAAATTTTGCGTAAAAAACGGATCTAGTGGCGCACGGACGTTGGAAATGTTGGAAAAGTGTTTCGGCAACGATTCTCTAAAAAAAAACGGTCGTTTACCAGTGGCACGAGTGGTTCAGAAGTGGTCGTGAGTCAATCGAAGATGATGAACGCAGTGGCAGACCATCGACATCGAAAGTCAGTGAAAAAATTGATAAAGTAAAAGAAATGTTGGTCAATAACCGCAAATTAACCATCAGAGAAATAGCGGAGGCCTTAAACATTGCCTATGGATCCGCCCAAGACATTGTGGTTAATGATTTGGGTTTCCGTCGTGTAGCAGCAAAGTTGGTGCCAAAAGACCTCAATTTCATGCAAAAAAGAGAGCGTAATGACGTCGCAAAAGACATGATTTGCGAGGCTGAATCCGATCCCACATTCATCAAAAGGATCATTACTGGAGACAAGACGTGGGTTTATGAGTACGACACGCAATCCAGACATCAGGCAAGTGAATGGCGTTCACCAAATGAGCCGAGACCAAAAAAACCACGTCGTTTTCAGTCAAAAAAGAAGGCAATGCTGACGGTTTTCATGGATTACAACGATGTAGTGCATCATGAATTTTTGCCAGAAGGCCAGACAGTAAACAAAGAGTATTATTTGGGCGTTATGAGACGTTTGCGTGAAGCAATTCGCCGAAAGAGACCAGAAATGTGGGCAGAAAACTCGTGGATTTTGCACCATGATAACGCACCGTCGCACAGTCCTATCATTATCCGTAATTTTTTGACGAAAAATGCAACAAATACCATCCAACAGCCACCGAATTCACCTGATTTGGCTCCCTGTGACTTCTTTCTGTTCAATCGAGTTAAAAAACCATTACGGGGAACGCGTTTTAGCAGCCGAGAGGAAGTAATGGAAAAATCGCAGGAAGCACTGATGGACATACCGAAAACCGAATATAAAAAATGTTTCGAGGATTGGATCAAGCGCTGGCATAAGTGTGTTGCAGTCGATGGGGATTACTTTGAAGGGGACAATATAGATTTAGATGAATAAACTTGTATTTTTAATTTTCTGAATAAATTCCGGGAAATTTTTGATCAAGGTAGTATAAGTAACAGTTAAGTAGGGGAGGGGGGGATGGTAATGGACAGGGGAAGGTTATGGGGGGGGGAAGCGCGGGTGGGTGGGCGAAGGGCCAACAGTAGAAGGTTCAATTCTTGGGAAATTTGAAGGTCAAAGGGGGGGGGGTGGTCGTTTGACCGTTGGGGAAGGGACGGTCATGATTCCGGAAGGGAGATTGAAAACAAGGATGACGATATTGGGCCTTTGTCACTGTTCATGAGTTTTTCTTTTGTTTTGTTAATGTACAGACTTTCGTAATGGTCGAGTAGGTGATTAGGCACATGTTTCAATAGCTGTAGGTCTTCAATTGTGATGTTGTGTGAGTTTTCGTGTATGTGTTGGGCGACGGATGATTTGTTGAAATTTCCCAGTCTGTAACATGCAGCGTGTTCTTTAAAGCGTGTGCGAATATTTCTGCGACTTTGCCCGATGTAAGAAAGGTCACAATGTGGGTAGGAGATTTTGTAGATTCCAGATTTGTCTAGGGTCTCAATAGGATCTTTTGGATTAACAAATAGGTGTTTCAGTTTAGTTTGACTAACAAATGTGGGTGTGTATTTGATTTTTTTGAAGATAGAAGGAAGACCTTTTGTTAGTTATGGGTGGTGAGGTAGTTTGACAAATTTCCTGTCACCTGGTGTATACAGTGTAGTGTTATTTTGGAGATGTCTTTTGTTCCTGTGTTTTTTTAAGATATTATCAATGAGCTTTTCAGAGTAGCCGTTCACCACGGCCGTGTGTTTTATGTGTTTTAATTCTGTTTGGAAATCCGCTTTGGACAAAGGTACATTGAGGAGCCTATGTACTATGGAGTGGTAGGCAGCGAATTTGTGTGTTTTGTGATCGAAAGAAGATTCGTGTATGTAATTGTTGGTGTGGGTTGGTTTCCTGTAGATGTTGAATGAGAGGTGGTTGGAGGGGGTTCTGGATATCTTAAGATCAAGAAAGGGGAGGGACCGATCTGTTTCAGATTCGACTGTGAACTTGATTGAGGGGTATTGGTTGTTGAGTTGTTTTTGGAATGCTTCTAAAGAGGATGAGTTAGTATCGAAGACTGCGAATATATCATCGACATATCTGAACCAAACCTTTGGGAAATAGGTAAATTTTTCTTGACATTGCTCTTCAATGCGGGACATGAACAGGTTTGCTAGAAATGGAGAAAGGGGATTTCCCATCGTGGTGCCGAAGTCTTGTTTGTAAAAGGAATTGTTGAAGGAGAAATAGTTGTTACTCATAACAAGGTTCGTCAGGAGGATGTATTCTCTAATTTCTTCCGGGGAGATGTTCTTAGACTGGAGCCACTCCGCCACAAATGTTATGGTATCCGGGATTGGAACACTTGGAAAGAGTGACTCTACATCAAAGGACAAGAATTTCATGGTCTGTAAGAGTGATGTTTTTGATTTTTTCAATGAAATCGATGGAATTTCTGATATTGGATGAACTTTGAAACCCAATCTTGGAGAATTCACCCGTAAGCCACTTGGATATTTCGTAGGCGGGAGAATTGATGGCGGACACAATGGGGCGCATGGGGCAATCTGTTTTATGTATTTTTGGGAGTCCGTATAGGCGTGGGAGGTGTGGGTTCGAAACATTAAGTCTGAATTTAAGTTTTTTATCGATTAGGTGCTTGCAATTAGTTAATGCAGACTTATAGCTTAGGATCATTTTGTTGAGGGGGTTTTTTAAGATATTGGTGTAGGGACCATTGTCAATAAGAGATTGCATTTTTTGAAGATAGGTGTCTTTGTCTAGAATAACACAGGAATTCCCTTTGTCAGATTTTAAGTAGAAGCAGTTTGTGTTACGAAGTGAGCGGATAAGAGGAAAGAGGTTTCTCGGAGGTTGTACACTCTTGTTGGGGACTTGCGTAAGGTTTTTCGTAATTTGGTTCCCACAGCAATTCCGGATTTGATTCTTGGTTCCCATATCAAGGTATTTAATGGCAGATTCAATGTGTGCAATGAGATCATTCAAAGGTGGTTTTGGGGGTTTAACACTGAAATTCAGGCCCCGGTTTAGTAAAATTAACTCCTCACGGGAGAAGCTGGTCTCGGAAAGATTAACTACAAAAGGGAATTGCTTCGCCTTGGCGATATGTGGATGGGTGCTTTCGTCCTTGAGGGAGGAGAATTTCTAGGAAAGTGAGAATTGTTTTTGCCGTAGCTTATAGATGCTGACTCAATGGACTTTCCTATCATATTCTAACCACTCGGTAAATTCAATTGAATCCAGACCTGCCGTTAACTTAAGATGAATATTGTAGGCTTCAATTTCAAGTTTTGATCTTTTTGCGTAAAGGAATTGGATTTTAGACTTCAAAAATACGGCTTTTTATCATGGAATCATAGCGGAAAAATTGGTTTTTCCGAAGGTGGTCGAGGAGACGAATCGGGGGAGAATTCCGTTACTTTGGGAGTCTGTTACTTGCAGCGTGTTCTCTAAAGCGTGTGCGAATATTTCTGCGAGTTTGCCCGATGTAAGAAAGGTCACAATGTGGGCAGGAGGTTTTGTAGATTCCAGATTTGTCTAGGGTCTCAATAGGATCTTTTGGATTAACAAATAGGTGTTTCAGTTTAGTTTGACTAACAAATGTGGGTGTGTATTTGATTTTTTTGAAGATAGAAGGAAGAACCTTTTGTTAGTTGTGGGTGGTGAGGTAGTTTGAAGTGGTGGGTAGTTGGTGACCTAACACCCCCCGCCACACGCCCTTGCGGCGGCTTGCGGGGTATTATGTAGATGTAGATGTAGATGTAGATGTAGTTGAGGTAGTTACTTACAGTGTCTTCCTAGTTTGAGTGACGGGTCACTGGCGTCGGGCTTCCCGCCCCGTAAACCCTGAGTGTTTGTGTGGTTGCGACTTGTGAAGGTCAATTTGTTGTGCAAATACCTGATCAAGGTAGTAATTGTTAGAACTATTTATTTCATATTTCATTTGTTTGAGTGACGGGTCACTGGCGTAGGGCTTCCCGCCCCGTAAACCCTGAGTGTTGTGTGTTTGCGATTCACGACGGTCAATGTGTCTACATATACCGGAGTGATTGAGTGATTGCTATAACTTTCTCACTCCCTGTAAACCCCCTTCTTTATTCCCCCTATAAGTGCCCTTAAGTGCACGGCTATGGGTTTTATATTCTTTCCGTCGACCAAGTGATCGTGCTCGTCGTGAGACTGCTCCTGGCCAAATACGGCGTTGCCATGTATCCGCACCTGACCTATTCTCCCGATATGGTACCATAGTCAGACGTTTAATGAAAAATCAATATTCCCTGAAAATTGAGAGATACAAGCATATAGTGCGGCGACAGTGGAGAAAATATAAGAAACATTCAACATTCAGAGAACTTCATCAGTATAACAGCACCAAATAGCTTACTGCCCTCGACAAACGGTATTATCGTGGAGGACTCATATTTTGTGAAAAAATAAGGAGGATGAGGAAAAATAAGTCAGTGGGACCGGATAATATCTCAATTGACATTCTAAAACTGGGTGATACCGCAATAGCTTTGTACCTGAGTCATCTATTCAAAGTAACTTTAAATGATGATGCCTTGCCCAGTGATTGGAAAAAAGCAAATATTACACCAATTTCAAAGAAAGGGGATAAAACAATTGCCAGCAGTTATAGACCGGTAAGCATTACCTCAGTTGTTTGCAAAATAATGGAAAAAAGAATTGCTGACTACATTCGGTAATGGTGGACAAGAGATAAATGGGTATTCAAACACCAACATGGGTTTAGAACGCGATACTCGAGTGAAACGCAGCTTTTGGGATCGGCGACGCAATAGACGAAGGAAAGGATGTGGATGCAGTAATTGCTGATTTTTTGGCAGCTTTTGACCGAGTGCCTCACGATAAATTATTGTTAAATTTGGATTCGATACCATTGGACTTGAGGGTAAAACAATGGATAAAAAAAATTTCTTAGAGGCAGAACTCAAAAATTAAAATTAGGGGATACATTTTCAAATGAGGCGAGCGGTTTAGCAGGAGTTCCACAAGGCAGTGTTCTAGGGCCATTACTCTTCCTAATTTACGTAAACAATCTACCAAACAATTTACATTCCCAAATAAGACTCTTTGCTGATGACTGCATTATATACAGACGGAAAGAGCATGTAAATGACCACGTAATACTACAAAATGACATGGATCGCCTTGGTGACTGGGTTAAAAATAATAATATGGGCATTAATATAAGTAAAAGTAAGCATATACATTTTTCAAATAAAAATAATGCAGAAAAGGAAATTTACACCATCTTTGGAGAAAGAATCCCATGTACCAGTCAATGCAAATATTTAGGCATTTATTTAACTAGGGAGTCCAAGTAGATAATTTGACACGGAAGGCATTTAAATTATTGCATTGGGTGATGAGAAATTTAAAAGGAGGTAGCGTAGCCACAAAAAAAAAAGCATATAAGGCACTGGTTACCCCTATCCTAGAATACTCCTCCATAGTGTGGGATCCATATGAGGTGGGACATATTAAAAAGATCGAAAAAGTTCAAAGAAAGGCAGCAAGATATGTACTCGGAAGGCACCAAAGAACAGATAGTGTCACAGAAATGTTAGATATACTGAAATGGGAGAGTTTGAAAAATAGAAGAAAAAGGAGTAGGTCAGGCGCGATGTATAGAATTGTTAAAAAGGACGAAGCGTGGGAAGATTTATTGCAAGGGATAGAGAAGCCTAACTTAAAGGGAAAAAACGACCATAGCCACAAAATAAAAATAAGGACTCAAAAATCAAATAAGAAAAAATACTCTTTTTTAAATAGAACTATAACTGATTGGAACCAGCTGCCTGGAGGTTTGTTTGAGCCCTTTCCATCCAATTTTAGAAGTTTTAAGTATAAATGTAAAGCAGCCACTGTGTAATAAACATTATTGTTGATATTAAAATATTGTTCGTATGTGATGTGGACGGCATTTTGTATGTGATGTGGAAGTTTGTTTGTATGTGATGTGGAAGTGCCATTGTATGTAAAAATATTTTGTCTTTTATCTGTTTTTATGTGTCCGTATGTAATTTTCGTTGTAAGAGCTGTGACCAAACTTGACCGTTGCCACCAGGAAAATCGCCTAATTGTAACGTATTTGTGTGAATAAAAATAAAATAATGTTCTTGTAATATTGTGTTAATGGACACTTTTAGGATTTGCAGAGTATTGTTTAAACTAGGAGATAGGTATTTGTTTAACAATATTTGGGATTAAAGCGTAGGTTCTAATTATTAATGGTTACCAGATTAGAATCCAAAATTTCGTGCCAAATGATCCATAAAACGCATATAGTTCAAGGTATTGTATTAAGGTTCGTAAACCTGACTTGTAATCACTGGCATTGTAATGATGAACAATGGTTTTAATCAGCTAAGGCTCTTTTCGCTTTCAGAAAATATTTAATTGTGGTCTGGGGTCTAATTCCGTAAATACAATCAAAACCTTGGAAAGGTATTCTCGACGATATGGTCTTGTGCTCTTTTGTTGAGTCGTTCGATCGCGGTAAGTTCGTACGTTTTAAATGTTACTGTCCCGAATGTTCCATTTTTGTTGGGTACATAAGTTTCAGATATTTTGAGAAATGCTTTTTGGTTTTCCGAGTCTAGCATTAGATACGGTGAGTCTTCGAATTGCTTCTCATTCGAACGCTGGTTTTTGGAATGAAGGGATGCTGTCTTTTGTTCACGGTTTTCGTTGTGAAAGTACGGAGTTCCAGTAATCTCACCTTGTTGGGGTTCACCTTTGTTGAATGATTGGAACACCTGTTGGATGCTGTGACCTTAGTAACCATTAGTCGCTTCAACTTCCCCCTTCGGACGCTGTATATTATCACACTGCTCAGTTACAAAATGTGAGTAGGTGCGGACGGAGCGAGCTGCTGCTTGTTGCGATATCTCTTGCTGCCGACTGCCGGCTAATTGGTTTATGAGCCTTCGTCTCCGCACTCTAGTACTTTCCTCTGGTGGGAGGACTAGGAAGACTCCGTAGTTGACAGATGAAATGTGGTAACCGCTGCATAACCCCCCTTGCAGTGGGTAAGCCTTGCCAACAGGAGATGGAAAGAAAGGAAAAACAAATAAATAACAATTTACAAAGCAAAATCCCTCAGATTCCGTGGGAACTGGACCCGGCGGCCACTCCGGGTGCTCAGTACCGAGGGCATAGTTGTTCCGGGCTTTAGCCTCTTGGGATTCGGAGGGACTGGACGTAGTAATCATCCTATCTCGATGGCTGTCATCTTTCAAAAAGAAGGCTGGCTTAAGTCTATCAATAGACACCGTTGAATCCTTCCGTTTGACTCGAAGGGTGAAATATTTTTCCGTCCTATTTAGCAATTGGAAAGGTCCATCGTATGGTGGCTGGAGGGCACGCTTTGTCGCCTTGTGGCGCACAAACACTTAAGATGAGGAGGCCAAATCACGGTGCTGAAAAACAACCTTCTCTCCATGACGGGTGATGGGAATAGGGTGCAGCTGCTGCATATGACCTCTCATGTGTGCGGCGAAGTGGGTCTCAGCAATAGGAGGATTCGTTTGAGGTGAGAATAACTCTCCAGGAAGGCATAATGGTTCTCCATACACCATCATGGCAGGGGTGGCCTTCCGGTCCTCTCTCCATGCTGATCGAATGCCGAGTAGTACCCATGGGAAGGCATCTGACCAGCTTTGATCGGAATGCCACATAATGGCTTCCTTTAAATGGCGGTGGAAACGTTCCACCAATCCATTAGCGGCAGGGTGGTAGGCTGTTGTTCGTAGGTGTTCTGCACCGGAAGTCTTTGCTAAGTCCTGAAATAGAGAGGAGGTGAACTGCGAACCACGATCAGTGGTTATTCTCTGAGGAACTCCGAAACGGGCAAACCATCCAGAAACCAGCGTCCTTACCACGACTTCCACTGAAATATCTGTGATGGGAAATACCTCCGGCCATCGTGTGAATCGGTCAATGATCAATAAACAGTAGCGGAAACCGTTGGACTGGGGCAGGGGACCGATGATGTACACATGGATATGATGAAACCGTCCTGTGGGAAGAGGGAAACTCACGACATGGACGTGGCGATGAATTTTGCACTTTTGGCATTCCAAGCAGGATTGGGCCCAATTGCGGCATTCTTTACGTAGGGAGGGCCACACGAAATGATCGGCAACCAGCTTGACAGAGGTTCGGATGCCAGGGTGGGCAAGGGAATGTAGCATGTTAAACGCACTTTTGCGGAATGGGGCTGTCAGGTATGGTCGTACCGTGGTGGATGAAGTGTCACAATATACTTCCATTTTCCATCGGGGACCTTTAACTTTTTAAGACACAAAGGGGAGTTGGGTGTCAAGAATTGCTGCATTTCTTCATCACACGTTTGGGAGGCTGCCAGTGCCTCATAGTCAATGGGGGCACTAATTGCTGTCACTCTGCCGAGAGCGTCGGCGACCGCATTTCCTACCCCGGAGACATGACGGATGTCCTTGGTGAATTGGGAGATAAAGTCTATGTGACGAAATTGTCGAGGGGAGCACTGATCGGCCTTCTTTTGCAAGGCAAGCGTTATAGGCTTGTGATCCGTATAGACCGTGATTGATCTCCCCTCCACCATGTGGCGGAAATACTTAATGGCTTTGTACACATCAAGTAGTTCACGGTCGTACGCGCTGTAATTTCGTTCAGTTGGTGTCAATCTCGTTGTGTCAAAGGCAAGCGGCTGCCACTCTTGCCCGCATTTCTGCTGTAAGGCTGCACCGAGTGAAATATCTGACGGGTCTACGACGAGAGCAAGTGGAGCGTCGGGGTTGGGATGGGCTAGAAGGGCAGCTTTTGCGAGGCTGTCTTGACAGGTGTTGAATGCATGTCACCTCTCCGCAAGATCTAGCCTGGAAAACACCGAATTGACAAATAAGGCGTGCGCAAAATCCTGTTTGTGGGGCACCGGATATTTATCAGGTAAGGTGCATTGAGGGGTCTGTAGTCCCCGCAGGGCTGCTACTCGCCGGTTTTCTTTGGGACCAGATGGAGGGCAGACGACCAGCTGCTTTCGGACCGACGCACAATCCCTTATTTGGGCATTGCATCGAATTCGCGTTCCGCGATGGCAAGCCTGTCTGTTGCCAAACGACGTGACTTACACGAAACGGACTTACCTGGCGTGGTTCGAATATAATGCATTGTAGTATGGTCAACGCTATGAGGGAAGCCTGGGGGTCTCGTGATTTCTGGGTAGTGGCAAGCAATTCGTGGTTACGAGAATGACCGCTCACAGATTTCACTTGATCGGGAGAAGGCTGGGCGTAACTCCCGGGGACTGAAATGGTAGTGAATCCATCAACCAATCTATGGTTGCGCATGTCCACCAATAACCCGTAGAATTTCAGGAATTCCGCCCCAATGATAGGTTGTGACACGTCCGCGACAGCGAAACACCACGAAAAATCGCGACGGAGGCCGAGGTTAAGGCTAAAGGTCATCCGACCATACGTAGAAATAACACTGCTGTTCACTACAAACAGCTCGTAATCAGTCTTGGAGCGGGGCCTTTCCACTTTGACTCTAGGAAAAACACACAAATCGGACCCAGTATCTATCAAAAACCGCACCTTTGTGTTTCGGTCTGTCACGTACAAGCGGCATGGTTCGGGACTACCATCGGAGGCTGCTATCACCGACTGCCCTAGGGGTTTTCCGACGCATAGGAGCACGGAGTCGAGCACTTCCGGGCATCGGCGCCAAACCGACGGTGGTACCAGCAAACGTCTCTTCTCCCATCCGAATTTTGTGAGGAATGAAATTCCATTGATTCATGTCCACAGTTTAACCCAAATCATATTTCTTAAGGACGGTTATATGTATACAAAGCATTGAAATATTTCTTTCATCATCTTTAGAACTTGTAAATCAACTAAGTCCGAAACAAACATCATCGAATGTAAATATGATCTTGGACTTTATCTTGACTTGCGTCCTCTTTGATTGCATTTATTACTATTGCAACCGGAATGTATACGCATACATACTCTCAGGTAAGTTTCATTCAAAATGATTTACTTGGGCTAAAGTCTGAGTGAACGTGTGTGGACTAAGCCAATAGTATTGCCTACATGCTACGACACGGTTTACCAAACTCGAGAATCGGTTTGATGAATTATTTTGGAAATGTTATTTAAATATTTTTAATCGGTTTTAGGAGAGTCATGTCAATATGTTTAAAGAGATGAATTGTAGAAGAGATTTAGTCATTTTACAATGATGAGTTCCCCATTTAAAAAAAGGGAATCAGAAAAACATTCTATCTTACGGACCCACTACTTTGGCTCAAAATAATATAAGTTGTAATAGACTAAATAATGACGACAAAAGACTGATATTAGCAATTTGCTATAAACAAAAGTTTAAACTCTTCTCCTTTAATTAAAACTTTGGCCTTCTGTGTACTCTACTAGCAAAATTCAAAACTGGATGAGCATTATATAGTCACCAATTTCATATTTAATACGACAATATTCATTGAAAACATCATTATTCTCACCTTCTGAGCAGAGATTACATCTGATATCTCTAACTACACTTCAAAAAATAAACACATTTTCTTCATATATTTTAAGGTAATCGCAAAGGTATTCGGAATGGAAAACTTTTATATTACCTCTTAAATTGAAGGATAGTGGGGATATATTCATTTAGAAAGGAGAAGTTTGAAGATATTGCAAGTAAATCATCCTTTCGTGATCGCACAAGGTTGAATATATGTCTGTCTATATATTGTTTATCAATCTTTACCGAAACTGCAACTGGGGCCAATGATAAAATGGGGAAAATACTTTCAATTTTACACAGCAATTTAGACTAGACTCTTCAATAACATATAGAATCTCCTAAGGTATTTTAAATATCGAGGTTTATTGACCGAGAATGTAAACCGCATAGCTTTCTTCAATAATATAATAGCAGACACACGACCTGCTGTCAACAAAATGTCAAAGTGCAGTACCATAACCCAGCAATGGACATTAAGGTCATAATGCCGAGAATAGTCATCTCGACCCCGAATGATATCACACTGAGACCGGTGAAGTTCTAAGAAGTAGTCGAGGGCTTTCTTCTTCTTCTGGCCATTGCTCTTGCTCTTCACACCCTGTGGGTGCACCTATGCAAAGAGGTACTTCATTTCCAAGGTCACTAAATGCTCATCCCCCAGACGATTCATGAAGAAATGATGAACTTGCTTGAAGAAGTTCAGCACATCCTTCCCATTAAGGTCACATTTTCCTGAACAACCTAAATGGACAAACAATGCTAATGCCACTTGGCAAATGCATTCATTCACAATTCAAACTGCTTTCTCCCCCAATCCTGCCGTGACCCATCAGTTGAACGGTCTCTCTGTGCCAAAGGTCCTTCCTCTTGGAGAAAATTTGCTAGAACCTTTGAGAGAAACTTACCAGCAAACCTGACCTTACCCTGGCGAACATGTCCATGAATTATGTTGATTGTCGCCCTAAAAGCAGGACGTTTGATATTCAAGGATCCCCTAGTCTGGTAAACGCAACTGGAGATTAATAATTCCATGCGCTCTTCCTATCAACCCAAACAATTCAATGCAAGACCTAGCACATGTTGAAAACCTTTAGATATAGGTTGCATAGTCGGATTGCAATCCTGATCCAACTCCCCTTCAGTCAGGTGGAGTGCTATTTGATGTAGACCTTTGAGAGTCGCGTTGGATGCCAAATTCATTCAGATCTCCCTCGTCTTCAAGTGTTTCTCGCCCAAATTCATGACAAGACCGTGACGAACACAATCGTAATGTAGGCGTCTTTATTTGGCTAATTGATTCTCAATTCTCTCTGTAAAACAACCCATTGGGCTGTCAGTTGAACACCAATCTTTGAATCCACGCTCACCCATGATTGCCTAACAGAAGCATTTCATTACCATATCCTTTTCCATTGGATGGTAGTCTATCTCTGGACATACTGAAGCCGAAATCTCTATCGACCCTTGCGTTTGTTTTACCCCATCCAGAAACCCAGTAACAGTTTATTCCGTGGAAGAAATATCTACCAGGCATATTACTATTTAAACATCTGGACAAAATACTAGCCAACTTGTAGGAAGAGTGATGACCAATATTAATTTTATTGTTTTTAGGCTCAAAACTAATGGCAATTAAAGTAATTAAGTGAATGGCAATTACTTGAGTGCCATTCGGCCACTCTTTCCCAAAGACCAAGTGGGAGGAACATCGAGGTCTTTGAGCGACGAATACACCTTTTTCTGAATTCTGCCAATGTTCCACATAAGGTGCTCTTTGCCCGAGTCCCAATGAGGAACCATCTGCGCTTGGCGTATCGCCGAGCTGTGCGTTATGGTGCCAGTTATGTTAGACTCTGTTGTCCTTGCTTTCACCTTTTGTTGAAAATGGTATATCACGGAACAACGAATCAACAACAAGTTTTTTGTGAAGTGCTGAGGTAGAAGTTATCAAGAAATTACTGAGATGTTAACAGCTTTTTACGGTGATGATGATCTAAAGGAAATATCCGTTATCAAATGGATTAAGCGTTTCAAAATGGCCGACAAGACACCACGGATGATGAAAGATGCCGGGACGACCTTCAACCCTCTCCTGTGATGACATTGGAAACATCGATCGTGTGCGGTCCCTTGTCCTTACCGATCGTCATAAATAAACTGTTTATTCGAATAATAAACGAAAAAGGAGTTTGATTTACTTAAATTGAAGAAATTTAGAGAAAATACGCGTTTTCATCCAAAATACGATCATTGGATACACGTGTTGAAATTAAACGACATATTTTGCGATCGAAAAATCAACGAATGATGAAAGAAGGAGTTTGATATTAAACGATGTTACCGAAAACACAGAAAATAAATAAAAACGAGCTGTTTTCTGTGAAAACTCCACTTCAAATACTTTTTTAAATTAAAACATTTTAAGCGAAGGAGATATAAACTTAAAAGGAGTTTGATTTACTTAAATTGAAGAAATTTAGAAAAAGTACGCGTTTTCACCCAAAATACGATCATTGCATGAAAACTACCCGTTTTCAGTGGACATGCCGCAAAACATGCGCGTGGAAAATCATAACACACATGTTTGCGGTTAAAAAACCAACGAATTTTGAAAAAAGTTATTTGAAAAACTTGCAGGGAAATAATTGAGAAAAAATTTACGATTTCACCAAAAACACAATAAATACATAAAATCGAGGAGTTTTCTGTGGAAATACCACATAAAATACTAGTTTAATATATAACGAAATAATTTGCGATGTGAAAGACGACGAATGATGAAAAAAGGAGTTTGAAAAACTTGATTTGAAAAAATGTTGAGAAAATACGTGAATGCATAAAAAATACGATGATTGAATAAAAACTAGCAGTTTTCTGTGGAAATACCCCACAAAAAACGTGCTCAAACTGACGGACATATTTTCGATAGATAAATCAACGAATGATGAAAAAATGGGTTTGAAATGTAACGACATCATCGAAAACACGGAAACAAATTAAACGAGTTGTTTCATTTGGAAATATCACAAAATACTTGTATTCTTTAAAAAAACGTATTTTCGATGGAGAAATTAACAAATCATGAAAAAAGGAATTAAAAATTTAACAATTTAATTGAAAAAACCGAAAATGGATAAAAACGACCATCTTTCTGTGGAAACTCCACTTCAAATACTTGTTTAAATTAAAACGACATTTTTAGCGAAGGAGATATAAACGAAAAAGGAGTTTCATTTACTTAAATTGAACAAATTTAGAGAAAGTACGTGTTTTCATCCAATATACGATCATTGGATGAAAACTAGTCGTTTCCAGTGGACATGCCGCAAAACATGCGCGTGGAAAATCATAACACCAATGTTTGCAGTTTTAAAACTAACGAATTTTGAAAAAAGTTGTTTGAAAAACTTTCAGGGAAATAATTGAGAGAAAATTTACGATTTCACCAAAAACAAGAAAAATACATAAAAACGAGGAGTTTTTCGTGGAAATACCACATCAAATACTAGTTTAAATTAAAACGATATAATGTACAATGTAAAATATCCCGAATAATCAAAAAAAGAGTGAAAAACTTTAAAAGAAAAAGTGTTGAGAAAATACGTGAATGCATCAAAAATACGATGATTCAATAAAAACTAGGAGTTTTCTGTGGACTCGCCACAAAACATACGCGTTAAAAATAATCAAACCTATTTTCCGATTGAAAAATCAACGAATTTTGAATAAAGTAGTTTGGAAATACTACATTAAATACGTGTTGAAATGAGACAACATATTTTGCGATGGAGAAATCAGCGAATGATGAATGAAGGAGTTTTGCGGTGTGTCCACTGAAAACATCTAGTTTTTATCCAATGATCGTATTTTGGATGAAAACGCGCACTTTCTCTAAATTTCTTCAATTTAAGTAAATCAAACTCGACTTTCGTTTATTATGGATGAAAACGCGTACTTTCTCTAAATTTCTTCAATTTAAGTAAATCAAACTCCTTTTTCGTTCATTTCTCCATCGCTTGAAATTTTGTTTTAATTTAAACAAGTATTTGAAGTGGAGTTTCCACGGACAATAACTCGTTTTTATTTATTTTCCGTGTTTTCGGTAACATCGTTTAATTTCCAACTTCTTCTTTCATCATTCGTTGATTTCTCCATCGCAAAATATGTCGTTTAATTTCAACACGTATTAAATTTAGTATTTCCAAACTACCTTATTCAAAATTCGTTGACTTTTCAATCGAAAAACAGGTTTGATTATTTTAAACGCGTATGATTTGTAGTGAGTCCACTGAAAACTGCTAGTTTTTATTCAATCATCGTATATATTATGCATTCACGTATTTTTATGCATTAACGAATTTAACGCGTTTTGTTGCCATTCCACTGAAAACTGCTAGTTTTTACTTTATCTTCTTATTTTCGATAAAATCAATCAAACAACATTTTTTCAATTCAAGTTTTTCAAACGCCTTTTTCCATCATTCTTCGTCTTTTGCGTCGCAAATTATTTCGTTATAATTTAAACTAGTATTTGATGAGGGATTTCCACAGAAAACTCCTCGTTTTTATGTTTGATTTGTGTTTCAGGTGAAATCGTAAATTGTCTCTCAATAATTTCCTTCCAAGTATTTCAAACTACTTTTATCAAAATTCGTTGGTTTTTTACCCGCAAACTTTGGTGTAATGATTTTCAGCGCGCATTTGTTTTGGCGTGTCCACTAAAACGGATTGTTTTCATCAAATGATCGTATTTTGGATGAAAACGCGTACTTTTTCTAAATTTCTTCAATTTAAGTAAATCAAACTCCTTTTTCGATTATTTCTCCATCGCTAAAAATGTCGTTTTAATTTAACCAAGTATTTGAAGTTAAGTTTCCATAGAAAACAGCTCGTTTTTATTTATTTCCGTGTTTTCGGTAACATTTTTTGAATTCAAACTCCTTCTTTCATCATTTGTTGACTTCTTCATCGCAAAATATGTCGTCTAATTTAAAATGTATTTAATGTAGTATTTCTTCTTGTAGTATATTTATCTATTTTCCGTGTTTTCAATGATAAATTTTAAATTCCATTTTTCATGATTCGATAATTTCTCCATCGAAAAATACGTTTTTTAAATGTAAACAAGTATTTTCTGGTATATCCAAATAAAGGACTCGTTTATTTTTTATCCGTGTTTTCGATGATATCGTTAAATTTCAAACCCATTTTTTCACCATTCGTTGATATCTCCATTGCAAAATCTTTAGTTTTAATTTAAACACGTAATTTATGTGGCAATTAAACGGAAAACTGCTCGTCTTTATTTACTTTTCGTGTTTTCGATGCAATCGTTTTTTACCCTCGATATTTTCCTTTCAAGAGTTTCAAACTACTTTTTTCGATATTCGTTGACTTTTCCATCGCAAAATATGGGTAATTAATTAAACACGCATGTTTTTTGGCGAGTACACTGAAAACTGCTAGCTTTTTATCAATTATCGTATTTTCGATGAAATGCGTATTTTCTCTAAATTTTTTTAATTCCTTTTAAGTATATCGAACTACTTTTTTCAAAATTCCTTGAATTTTCAATCGTAGGAATTGGTGCGATGATTTTAAGCGCGCATGTTTTGTGGCGAGCTCACTGAGAACTGTAAGTTCTTTTTCAATCTTCGTATTTTTGATGTAATCTTGTATTTCCTCTAACTTTTTTTAATTTCATTGTTTCAAGTGCCTTCCTTCATCATTCGTTGATTTATCTATCGAAAAATGTCCGTTAATTTGATCACTTGTTTTATCTGGTATTTCCACAGAAAACTGCTTGTTTTAAATCAATCTACGTATTTTCGATGAAATCGCGTTATTTTTTTTAATCCGTTGATTTTTCGATCAAAAATTAGTTGTTATTATTATCAACGCGTATATTTTGTTGCGATTCCACTGAACACTGCTAGATTTTACTTTATCTTCTTAATTTCGATGAAAGCAATCAATCACATTTTTTTAATTGAAATTTTACAAACTCCTTTTTTGATCATTCGGGATCTTTTACATCACAAATTATATCGTTACTATTTAAACTAGTATTTGAGGGGTATTTCCACAGAAAACTCCTCGTTTTTATGTATTTTTCGTGTTTTAGGTGAAATCGTAAATTTTCTCTCAATAATATCCTTCCAAGTATTTCAAACTACTTTTTCAAAATTCGTTGGGTTTTTAACCGTAAACATTGGTGTTATGATTTTCAGCTCGCATTTTTTGGCGTGTCCACTAAAACGGATTGTTTTCATCAAATGATCGTATTTTGGATGAAAACGCGTACTTTTTCTAAATTTCTTCTATTTAAGTAAATCAAACTACTTTTTCGTTTATTTATCCATCGCTAAAAATGTCGTTTTAATATGAGCAAGTATTTGAAGTGGAGTTTCCACAGAAAAAAGCTCCTTTTTATCTTTTTTCCGTCTTTTCAATGATATCGTTAAATTTTAAACTCCTTTATTCATGATTTGTTAATTTCTCCATCGAAAAATACGTTATTTTAGTGTAAACACGTATTTTGTGGTATTTCCAAATAAAACAACTCGTTTAATTTTTTTCCGTGTTTTCGATGATATCGTTAAATTTCAAACCCCTTTTTTCATCATTCGTTGATTTCTCACCCGCAAAATATGTAGTTTTAATTTAAACACGTAATATATGTGGTATTTAAACGGACAACTGCTCGTCTTTATTTACTTTTCGTGTTTTCGATGCAATCTTTATTTTACCCTCGATATTTTCCTTTCAAGAATTTCAAAATCCTTTTTTCGATATTCGTTGAATTTTCAATTGCAAAATATGGGTAATTATTTGAACACATATGTTTTTTGGCGAGTACACTGAAAACTGCTAGCTTTTTATCAATCTTCGTATTTTCGATGAAATGCGTATTTTCTCTAAATATTTTTAATTTAAGTAATTCAAACACCTTTCCATGATTTCTTCAACGCAGAGTATGTCGTTTTAATTTTAACACACATTTACATTGTTATTTTGACAGAGAACAGCTCGTTTTTATTTAATTTTCGTGTTTTTGATGTTATCGTTAATAATCTCTCAATATTTTCCTTTCAAGTGTATCGAACTTTCAAAATTCGTTGAATTTTTAATAGCAGATAATGGTGTGATGATTTTAAGCGCGCATGTTTTTTGGCGAGTTCACTGAAAAAAGATAGTTCTCTTTCAATCTTCGTATTTTCGATGTAATCACGTTTTTTCTTTAACTTTTTTCAATTACATTGTTTGTAGCGCCATTCTTCATCATTCGTTGAGTTATCTACCGAAAATATGTTTTTTATGCGGTATTTTTACATAAAACTGATCGTTTTTATTCAAACTACGTATTTTCGATGAAATCGCGTATTTTTTTTAATCCGTTGATTTTTCAATCGAAAAGAAGTTGTTATTATTTACAACGTGTATGTTTTGTTGCCATTCCACTGAAAACTGCTAGTTTTTACTTATTCTTCTTATTTTCGATGAAATCAATCAATCAACAAATATTTAATTCAAGATTTTCAAACGCCTTTTTTATCATTCGTTGTCTTTGACATCGCAAATTATTTCGTTATAATTGAAACTAGTTTTTGACGTGGGATTTCTACAGAAAACTTCTCGTTTTTATGTATTTTTTGTGTTAAAAGTGAAATCGTAAATTTTCTCTGAAGTTTTTCATACTATATTTTTCAAAATTCGTTAGTTTTTTAACCGCAAACATTGGTGTTATGATTTTCAACGCGCATTTTTTGCGGCGTGTCCACTGAAAACGACTAGTTTTTATCCAATGATCGTATTTTGGGTTAAAACGCATACTTTTTCTAAATTTCTTCAATTTAAGTTAATCAAAATCCTTTTTCGTTTATATCTCCTTCGCTAAAAATATCGTTTTAATTTAAACAAGTATTTGAAGTGGAGTTTTCACAGAAAACAGCTCGTTTTTATTTATTCTCCGTGTTTTCGATAACATCGTTTAATTTAAAACTTCTTCTTTCATCATTCGTTGATTTCTCCATCGCAAACTATGTTGTCTTATTTCAACACGTATTTAATGTAGTATTTTAAAACTACTTTTTTCAAAATCCGTTGATTTTTCAATCGGAATGTAGGTTTGATTATTTAAAACGCGTACGTTTTGTGGCGAGTCCCTGAAAACTGCTAGTTTTTATTCAATCATTGTATTTTTGATGCATTCACGTATTTTCTCAACATTTTTTCAATACAAGTTATTCAAACTTTTTTTTCCTCATTCGTTGTCTTTGACATCGCAAATTATTTCGTTATAATTTAAACTAGTATTTGACGTGGGATTTCTACAGAAAACATCTCGTTTTTATGTATTTTTTGTGTTTAAATTGAAACCGTAAATTTTCTCTGAATAATTTCCTTCCAAGTTTTTCAAACTTTATTTTTCAAAATTCGTTAGTTTTTTAACCGCAAACATTGGTGTTATGATTTTCAACGCGCATGTTTTGCGGCGTGTCCACTGAAAACGACTAGTTTTCATCCAATGATCGTATTTTGGGTGAAAACGCGTACTTTTTCTAAATTTCTTCAATTTAAGTTAATCAAAATCCTTTTTCGTTTATATCTCCTTCGCTAAAAATGTCGTTTTAATTTAAACAAGTATTTAAAGTGGAGTTTTCACAGAAAACAGCTCGTTTTTATTTATTCTCCGTGTTTTCGATAACATCGTTTAATTTAAAACTTCTTCTTTCATCATTCGTTGATTTCTCCATCGCAAACTATGTTGCCTTATTCCAACACGTATTGAATGTAGTATTTTAAAACTACTTTTTTCAAAATCCGTTGATTTTTCAATCGGAATGTAGGTTTGATTATTTAAAACGCGTACGTTTTGTGGCGAGTCCACTGAAAACTGCTAGTTTTTATTCAATCATTGTATTTTTGATGCATTCACGTATTTGCTCAACATTTTTTCAATACAAGTTATTAAAACTTTTTTTTCCTCATTCGTTGTCTTTGACATCGCAAGTGTTTACTTTATCTTTTTTTCGTTGTCTTTTAAATCACAAATTATATCGTTATAATTTAAACTAGTATTTGATATGGTATTTCCAGAGATAACTTCTCGTTTTTAAGGATTTTTTGTGTTTTTGCTGAAATCGTAAATTTTCTCTAAATAATTTCCTTCCAAGTTTTTCAAATTACATTTTTCAAAATTCGTTAGTTTTTTAACCGCAAACATTGGTGTTATGATTTTCAACGCGCATGTTTTGCGGCGTTTCCACTGAAAACGACTAGTTTTCATCCAATGATCGTATTTTGGGTGAAAACGCGTACTTTTTCTAAATATCTTCAATTTAAGTTAACCAAAATCCTTTTCCTTTATATCTCCTTCGCTAAAAATGTCGTTTTAATTTAAACAAGTATTTGAAGTGGAGTTTTCACAGAAAACAACTCGTTTTTTTTTATTCTCCGTGTTTTCGATAACATCGTTTAATTTTAAACTTCTTCTTTCATCATTCGTTGATTTCTCCATCGGAAACTATATTGTCTTATACCAACACATATTTAATGTAGCATTTTAAAACTACTTTTTTCAAAATCCGTTGATTTTTCAATCGGAATGTAGGTTTGATTATTTAAAACGCGTACGTTTTGTGGTGAATCCACTGAAAACTGCTAGTTTTTATTCAATCATTGTATTTTTGATGCATTCACGTATTTTCTCAACATTTTTTCAATACAAGTTATTCAAACTTTTTTTTCCTCATTCGTTGCCTTTGACATCGCAAATTCTTTCGTTATAATTTAAACTAGTATTTGACGTGGGATTTCTACAAAAAACTTCTCGTATTTATGTATTTCTTGTGTTTAAATTGAAATCGTAAATTTTCTCTGAATAATTTCCTACCAAATTTTTCAAACTTAATTTTTCAAAATTCGTTAGTTTTTTAACCGCAAACATTGGTGTTATGATTTTCAACGCGCATGTTTTGCGGCGTGTTCACTGAAAACGACTAGTTTTCATCCAATGATCGTATTTTGGGTGAAAACGCGTACTTTTTCTAAATTTCTTCAATTTAAGTTAATCAAAATCCTTTTTGTTTATATCTCCTTCGCTAAAAATGTCGTTTTAATTTAAACAAGTATTTGAAGTGGAGTTTTCAAAGAAAACAGCTCGTTTTTATTTATTTTCCGTGCTTTCGGTAACATCGTTTAATTTTAAACTTCTTCTTTCATCATTCGTTGATTTCTCCATCGGAAACTATATTGTCTTATTTCAACACATATTTAATGTAGCATTTTAAAACTACTTTTTTCAAAATCCGTTGATTTTTCAATCGGAATGTAGGTTTGATTATTTAAAACGCGTACGTTTTGTGGTGAATCCACTGAAAACTGCTAGTTTTTATTCAATCATTGTATTTTTGATGCATTCACGTATTTTCTCAACATTTTAACTATTCAAGTTATTCAAACTTTTTTTTCCTCATTCGTTGTCTTTTACATTGCAACTTATATCGTTATAATTTAAACTTGTATTTGATGTGGGATTTTCACAGAAAACTCCTCGATTGTATGTATTTTTTGTGTTTTTGGTGATTTCGTAAATTTTCTCTCAATTATTACCTTCCAAGTTTTTCAAACTAGTCTTTTCAAAATTCGTTGGTTTTGGAAAAATTTGTTTTGTTAATGTAATCAAGTATTTTCTGGTATTTCAAAATAAAACAACTCGTTTAATTTTTTTCCGTGTTTTCGATTATATAGTTAAATTTCAAACTCGTTTTTTCATCATATGTTGATCTTTCCACCGCAAAATGTGTAGTTTTAATTTAAACACGCAATTTATGTGGTATTTAAACGGTCAACTGCTCGTCTTTATTTATTTTTCGTGTTTTCGATGCAATCGTTATTTTACCCTCGATATTTTCCTTTCAAGAGTTGCCAACTACTTTTTTCGATATTTGTTTTAATTTCATTCGCAAAATATGGGTAATTTTCAAAACACGTATGTTTTTTGGCGAGTACACTGAAAACTCCTAGCTTTTTATCAAATATCGTATTTTCGATGAAATGCTAATTTTCTCTACATATATTTAATTTAAGTAATTAAAGGACCTCTTTTTATCATTTGATGAATTCTTCATCGCAGAGTATGTCGTTTTTTTTAACACGCATTTAAAATTGTATTTCCTCGATTTTATGCATTTTTTTTGTTTTTGGTGAAATCGTTAATTCTCTCAATTATTTCCTTTCAAGTTTTTCAAACTACTTTTTTCAAAATTCGTTGGTTTTGACCGAAAAAAATTGTTATGATTTTCCACGCGCGTGTTTTGCGGCGTTTCCACTGAAAACGGCTGGTTTTCATCCAATGATCGTATTTTGGATGAAAACATGTACTTTCTCTAAATTTCTTAAATTTAAGTAAATCACACTCCTTTTTCGTTTATATCTCCTTCGCTGAAAATGTCGTTTTAATTTAAACAAGTATTTGAAGTGGAGTTTCCGCATAAAAGAGCT
This sequence comes from Hetaerina americana, assembly GCF_022747635.1. NCBI lineage: Eukaryota > Metazoa > Arthropoda > Insecta > Odonata > Calopterygidae > Hetaerina > Hetaerina americana. Next base: position 281,004 of record NW_027286826.1, read on the forward strand.
CGTTTATATCTATTTTCCGTGTTCTCAATGAAATCGTTAAATTTTAAATTCCTTTTTTCATGATTTGTTAATTTCTCCATCGAAAAATACGTTATTTTATTGTAAACAAGTATTTTGTGGTTTTTCCAGATAAAGCAACTTGTTTAATTTTTTACGTGTTTTCGATGATACCGTTAAATTTCAAACCCCTTTTTTTATCATTCCTTGATTTTTCCACCGAAAAATATGTAGTTTTAATTTAAACACATAATTTATATGGTATTTAAACGGAAAACTGCTGGTCTTTATTTATTTTTCGAGTTTTCGATGCAATCGTTATTTTACCCTCGATATTTTCCTTTCAAGATTTTCAAACTACTTTTTTCGATATTCGTTGAATTTTTAAACGCAAAATATAGGTAATTATTTAAACACGTATGTTTTGTGGCGAGTACACTGAAAACTGCTAGCTTTTTATCATTCTTCCTATCATCGATTAAATGCGTATTTTCTCTAAATATTTTTAATTTAAGTAATTCAAACACCTTGTTCAATCATTCGATGATTTCTTCATCGCAGATTATGTCGTTTTAATGTTAACAAGTATTTAAATTGGTATTACCACAGCGAACAGCTCTTTTTATTTATTTTCGTGTTTTTTATGTGATCGTTAATTTTCTCTCAATATTTTCCTTTCGAGTATATCGAACTACTTTTTTCAAAATTCGTTTAATTTTCAATTGCAGAAATTGCTGTGATGATTTTAAGCGCGCATTTTTTGTGGCGGGTTCACTGAGAACTGTTAGTTATTTTTCTATCTTCTTATTTTCGATGTAATCTTGTATTTTCTCTAACTTTTTTCAATTTCATTGATTCAAGCGCCTTTCTAAATCATTCGTTGATTTATCTATCGAAAATATGTCCGTTAATTTGAACCCCTTTTTTATGTGGTATTTCCATAGAAAACTGCTCGTTTTCATCTTCCTATGTATTTTCGAAGAAATCGCGTATTTTTTTTAATCCGTTGATTTTCCAATCGAAAAATTGTTGTTATTATTATCAACGCGTTTGTTTTGTTGCCATTTTACAAAAACTGCTAGTTTTTACTTTATCTTCTTTTTTTCGATGAAATCAATCGATCAACATTTTTTCAATTCAAGGTTTTCAAACGACGTTTTTCATAATTCTTTGTCTTTTACATCGCAAATTATATCTTTATAATTTACACTAGTATTTGATGATGGATTTCTACAGAATACTCCTTGATTTTATGTATTTTTTGTGTTTTTTGGTGACATGGTAAATTTTCTCTCAAATATTACCTTCCAAGTTTTTCAAACTACTTTTTTCAAAATTCGTTGAATTTTTAATAGCAGAAATTTTTGTTTAGATTTTAAGCGCGCATGTTTTGTGGTGAGTTCACTAAGAACAGCTAGTTCTCTTTTAAACCTCGTATTTTCAATGTAATCTCGTATTTTCTTTAACTATTTTCAATTTCATTGTTTGAAGCGCCATTCTTCATCATTCGTTCATTTATCTATCGAAAATATGTTCGTTAATTTGAACACGGGTTTTATGTGGTATTTCCACAGAAAACTGCTCGTTTTTATTCAATCTACGTATTTTCGATGAAATCGCGTATTTTTTTTACCGTTCACTTTTCAATCGAAAAAAAGTTGTTATTATTATCAACGCGTACGATTTGTTGCCATTCCCATGAAAACTGCAAGTTTTTACTTTATCTTCTTTTCGTTGTCTTTTAAATCAAAAATTATATCGCTATAATTTAAACTAGTATTTGATGTGGTATTTCCATAGATAACTTCTCGTTTTAAGTATTTTTTGTGTTTTTGCTGAAATCGTGAATTTTCTCTATATAATTTCTTTCCAAGTTTTTCAAACTACATTTTTCAAAAATCGTTAGTTTTTTAACCGCAAACATTGGTGTTATGATTTTCCACGCGCAAGTTTTCCGGCGTGTCCACTGAAAACCACTAGTTTTCATCCAATGATCGTATTTTGGATGAAAACGCGAAATTTCTCTAAATTTCTTCAATTTAAGATAATCAAACTACTTTTTCGTATATATATATCCTTCGCTAAAAATGTCGTTTCAATTTAAACAAGTATTTGAAGTGTAGTTTCCACATAAAAGAGCTCGTTTATATCTATTTTCCGTGTTTTCAATGACATCGTTAAATTTTATATTCCTTTTTTTTAATCCGTTGATTTTCCAATCGAAAAGAAGTTGTTATTATTAACAACGTGTATGTTTTGTTGCAATTCCACTGAAAACTGCTAAATTTTACTTTATCTTCTTATTTTCGATGAAATAAATCAATCAACAAATATTCAATTCAAGATTTTTAAACGCCTTTTTTATCATTCGTTGTCTTTCACATCGCAAATTATTTCGTTATAATTGAAACTAGTCTTTGACGTGGGATTTCTACAGAAAACTTCTCGTTTTTATGTATTTTTGTGTTAAAAGTAAAATCGTAAATTTTCTCTGAAGTTTTTCATACTATATTTTTCAAAATTCGTTAGTTTTTTAACCGCAAACATTGGTTTTATGATTTTCAACGCGCATGTTTTGCGGCGTGTCCACTGAAAACGACTAGTTTTCATCCAATGATCGTATTTTGGGTGAAAACGCGTACTTTTTCTAAATATCTTCAATTTAAGTTAACCGAAATCCTTTTCCTTTATATCTCCTTCGCTAAAAATGTCGTTTTAATTTAAACAAGTATTTGAAGTGGAGTTTTCACAGAAAACAACTCGTTTTTATTTATTCTCCGTGTTTTCGATAACATCGTTTAATTTTAAACTTCTTCTTTCATCATTCGTTTATTTCTCCATCGCAAACTATGTTGTCTTATTTCAACACGTAGTTAATGTAGTATTTTAAAACTACTTTTTTCAAAATCCGTTGATTTTTCAATCGGAATGTAGGTTTGATTATTTAAAACGCGTACGTTTTGTGGCGAGTCCACTGAAAACTGCTAGTTTTTATTCAATCATTGTATTTTTGATGCACTCACGTATTTGCTCAACATTTTTTCAATACAAGTTATTCAAACTTTTTTTTCCTCATTCGTTGTCTTTGACATCGCAAGTGTTTACTTTATCTTCTTTTCGTTGTCTTTTAAATCACAAATTATAACGTTATAATTTAAACTAGTATTTGATTTGGTATTTCCAGAGATAACTTCTCGTTTTTAAGGATTTTTTGTGTTTTTGCTGAAATCGTAAATTTTCTCTAAATAATTTCCTTCCAAGTTTTTCAAATTACATTTTTCAAAATTCGTTAGTTTTTTAACCGCAAACATTGGTGTTATGATTTTCAGCGCGCATTTTTTGGCGTGTCCAATAAAACGGATTGTTTTCATCAAATGATCGTATTTTGGATGAAAACGCGTACTTTTTCTAAATTTCTTCTATTTAAGTAAATCAAACTCCTTTTTCGTTTATTTTTCCATCGCTAAAAATGTCGTTTTAATATGAGCAAGTATTTGAAGTGGAGTTTCCACAGAAAAAAGCTCCTTTTTATCTTTTTTCCGTCTTTTCAATGATATCGTTAAATTTTAAACTCCTTTATTCATGATTTGTTAATTTCTCAATCGAAAAATACGTTATTTTAGTGTAAACACGTATTTTGTGGTATTTCCAAATAAAACAACTCGTTTAATTTTTTTCCGTGTTTTCGATGATATCGTTAAATTTCAAACCCCTTTTTTCATCATTCGTTGATTTCTCACCCGCAAAATATGTAGTTTTAATTTAAACACGTAATATATGTGGTATTTAAACGGACAACTGCTCGTCTTTATTTACTTTTCGTGTTTTCGATGCAATCTTTATTTTACCCTCGATATTTTCCTTTCAAGAATTTCAAAATCCTTTTTTCGATATTCGTTGAATTTTCAATTGCAAAATATGGGTAATTATTTGAACACATATGTTTTTTGGCGAGTACACTGAAAACTGCTAGCTTTTTATCAATCTTCGTATTTTCGATGAAATGCGTATTTTCTCTAAATATTTTTAATTTAAGTAATTCAAACACCTTTCCATGATTTCTTCAACGCAGAGTATGTCGTTTTAATTTTAACACACATTTACATTGTTATTTTGACAGAGAACAGCTCGTTTTTATTTAATTTTCGTGTTTTTGATGTTATCGTTAATAATCTCTCAATATTTTCCTTTCAAGTGTATCGAACTTTCAAAATTCGTTGAATTTTTAATAGCAGATAATGGTGTGATGATTTTAAGCGCGCATGTTTTTTGGCGAGTTCACTGAAAAAAGATAGTTCTCTTTCAATCTTCGTATTTTCGATGTAATCACGTTTTTTCTTTAACTTTTTTCAATTTCATTGTTTGTAGCGCCATTCTTCATCATTCGTTGAGTTATCTACCGAAAATATGTTTTTTATGCGGTATTTTTACATAAAACTGATCGTTTTTATTCAAACTACGTATTTTCGATGAAATCGCGTATTTTTTTTAATCCGTTGATTTTTCAATCGAAAAGAAGTTGTTAATATTTACAACGTGTATGTTTTGTTGCCATTCCACTGAAAACTGCTAGTTTTTACTTATTCTTCTTATTTTCGATGAAATCAATCAATCAACAAATATTCAATTCAAGATTTTCAAACGCCTTTTTTATCATTCGTTGTCTTTGACATCGCAAATTATTTCGTTATAATTGAAACTAGTCTTTGACGTGGGATTTCTACAGAAAACTTCTCGTTTTTATGTATTTTTTGTGTTAAAAGTGAAATCGTAAATTTTCTCTGAAGTTTTTCATACTATATTTTTCAAAATTCGTTAGTTTTTTAACCGCAAACATTGGTGTTATGACTTTCAACGCGCATTTTTTGCGGCGTGTCCACTGAAAACGACTAGTTTTTATCCAATGATCGTATTTTGGGTTAAAACGCATACTTTTTCTAAATTTCTTCAATTTAAGTTAATCAAAATCCTTTTTCGTTTATTTCTCCTTCGCTAAAAATATCGTTTTAATTTAAACAAGTATTTGAAGTGGAGTTTTCACAGAAAACAGCTCGTTTTTATTTATTCTCCGTGTTCTCGATAACATCGTTTAATTTAAAACTTCTTCTTTCATCATTCGTTGATTTCTCCATCGCAAACTATGTTGTCTTATTTCAACACGTATTTAATGTAGTATTTTAAAACTACTTTTTTCAAAATCCGTTGATTTTTCAATCGGAATGTAGGTTTGATTATTTAAAACGCGTACGTTTTGTGGCGAGTCCACTGAAAACTGCTAGTTTTTATTCAATCATTGTATTTTTGATGCATTCACGTATTTTCTCAACATTTTTTCAATACAAGTTATTCAAACTTTTTTTTCCTCATTCGTTGTCTTTGACATCGCAAATTATTTCGTTATAATTTAAACTAGTATTTGACGTGGGATTTCTACAGAAAACTTCTCGTTTTTATGTATTTTTTGTGTTTAAATTGAAATCGTAAATTTTCTCTGAATAATTTCCTTCCAAGTTTTTCAAACTTTATATTTCAAAATTCGTTAGTTTTTTAATCGCAAACATTGGTGTTATGATTTTCAACGCGCATGTTTTGCGGCGTGTCCACTGAAAACGACTAGTTTTTATCCAATGATCGTATTTTGGGTTAAAACGCATACTTTTTCTAAATTTCTTCAATTTAAGTTAATCAAAATCCTTTTTCGTTTATTTCTCCTTCGCTAAAAATATCGTTTTAATTTAAACAAGTATTTGAAGTGGAGTTTTCACAGAAAACAGCTCGTTTTTATTTATTCTCCGTGTTTTCGATAACATCGTTTAATTTAAAACTTCTTCTTTCATCATTCGTTGATTTCTCCATCGCAAACTATGTTGTCTTATTTCAACACGTATTTAATGTAGTATTTTAAAACTACTTTTTTCAAAATCCGTTGATTTTTCAATCGGAATGTAGGTTTGATTATTTAAAACGCGTACGTTTTGTGGCGAGTCCACTGAAAACTGCTAGTTTTTATTCAATCATTGTATTTTTGATGCATTCACGTATTTTCTCAACATTTTTTCAATACAAGTTATTCAAACTTTTTTTTCCTCATTCGTTGTCTTTGACATCGCAAATTATTTCGTTATAATTTAAACTAGTATTTGACGTGGGATTTCTACAGAAAACTTCTCGTTTTTATGTATTTTTTGTGTTTAAATTGAAATCGTAAATTTTCTCTGAATAATTTCCTTCCAAGTTTTTCAAACTTTATATTTCAAAATTCGTTAGTTTTTTAATCGCAAACATTGGTGTTATGATTTTCAACGCGCATGTTTTGCGGCGTGTCCACTGAAAACGACTAGTTTTCATCCAATGATCGTATTTTGGGTTAAAACGCATACTTTTTCTAAATTTCTTCAATTTAAGTTAATCAAAATCCTTTTTCGTTTATTTCTCCTTCGCTAAAAATATCGTTTTAATTTAAACAAGTATTTGAAGTGGAGTTTTCACAGAAAACAGCTCGTTTTTATTTATTCTCCGTGTTCTCGATAACATCGTTTAATTTAAAACTTCTTCTTTCATCATTCGTTGATTTCTCCATCGCAAACTATGTTGTCTTATTTCAACACGTATTTAATGTAGTATTTTAAAACTACTTTTTTCAAAATCCGTTGATTTTTCAATCGGAATGTAGGTTTGATTATTTAAAACGCGTACGTTTTGTGGCGAGTCCACTGAAAACTGCTAGTTTTTATTCAATCATTGTATTTTTGATGCATTCACGTATTTTCTCAACATTTTTTCAATACAAGTTATTCAAACTTTTTTTTCCTCATTCGTTGTCTTTGACATCGCAAATTATTTCGTTATAATTTAAACTAGTATTTGACGTGGGATTTCTACAGAAAACTTCTCGTTTTTATGTATTTTTTGTGTTTAAATTGAAATCGTAAATTTTCTCTGAATAATTTCCTTCCAAGTTTTTCAAACTTTATATTTCAAAATTCGTTAGTTTTTTAATCGCAAACATTGGTGTTATGATTTTCAACGCGCATGTTTTGCGGCGTGTCCACTGAAAACGACTAGTTTTTATCCAATGATCGTATTTTGGGTTAAAACGCATACTTTTTCTAAATTTCTTCAATTTAAGTTAATCAAAATCCTTTTTCGTTTATTTCTCCTTCGCTAAAAATATCGTTTTAATTTAAACAAGTATTTGAAGTGGAGTTTTCACAGAAAACAGCTCGTTTTTATTTATTCTCCGTGTTCTCGATAACATCGTTTAATTTAAAACTTCTTCTTTCATCATTCGTTGATTTCTCCATCGCAAACTATGTTGTCTTATTTCAACACGTATTTAATGTAGTATTTTAAAACTACTTTTTTCAAAATCCGTTGATTTTTCAATCGGAATGTAGGTTTGATTATTTAAAACGCGTACGTTTTGTGGCGAGTCCACTGAAAACTGCTAGTTTTTATTCAATCATTGTATTTTTGATGCATTCACGTATTTTCTCAACATTTTTTCAATACAAGTTATTCAAACTTTTTTTTCCTCATTCGTTGTCTTTGACATCGCAAATTATTTCGTTATAATTTAAACTAGTATTTGACGTGGGATTTCTACAGAAAACTTCTCGTTTTTATGTATTTTTTGTGTTTAAATTGAAATCGTAAATTTTCTCTGAATAATTTCCTTCCAAGTTTTTCAAACTTTATATTTCAAAATTCGTTAGTTTTTTAATCGCAAACATTGGTGTTATGATTTTCAACGCGCATGTTTTGCGGCGTGTCCACTGAAAACGACTAGTTTTCATCCAATGATCGTATTTTGGGTGAAAACGCGTACTTTTTCTAAATTTCTTCAATTTTAGTTAATCAAACTACTTTTTCGTTTATATCTCCTTCGCTAAAAATGTCGTTTTAATTTAAACAAGTATTTGAAGTGGAGTTTTCACAGAAAACAGCTCGTTTTTATTTATTCTCCGTGTTTTCGATAACATCGTTTAATTTAAAACTTCTTCTTTCATCATTCGTTGATTTCTCCATCGCAAACTATGTTGTCTTATTTCAACACGTATTTAATGTAGTATTTTAAAACTACTTTTTTCAAACTCCGTTGATTTTTCAATCGGAATGTAGGTTAGATTATTTAAAACGCGTACGTTTTGTGGCGAGTCCACTGAAAACTGCTAGTTTTTATTCAATCATTGTATTTTTGATGCATTCACGTATTTGCTCAACATTTTTTCAATTCAAGTTATTCAAACTTTTTTTTCCTCATTCGTTGTCTTTGACATTGCAAGTGTTTACTTTATCTTATTTTCGTTGTCTTTTAAATCACAAATTATAACGTTATAATTTAAACTAGTATTTGATTTGGTATTTCCAGAGATAACTTCTCGTTTTTAAGGATTTGTTGTGTTTTTGCTGAAATCGTAAATTTTCTCTAAATAATTTCCTTCCAAGTTTTTCAAATTACATTTTTCAAAATTCGTTAGTTTTTTACCCGCAAACATTGGTGTTATGATTTTCAACGCGCATGTTTTGCGGCGTTTCCACTGAAAACGACTAGTTTTCATCCAATGATCGTATTTTGGGTGAAAACGCGTCCTTTTTCTAAATTTCTTCAATTTAAGTTAACCAAAATCCTCTTTCGTTTATATCTTTTTCGCTTAAAATGCCGTTTTAATTTAAACAAGTATTTGAAGTGGAGTTTTCACAGAAAACAACTCGTTTTTATTTATTCTCCGTGTTTTCGATAACATCGTTTAATTTAAAACTTCTTCTTTCATCATTCGTTGATTTCTCCATCGCAAACTATATTGTCTTATTCCAACACGTATTTAATGTAGCATTTTAAAACTACTTTTTTCAAAATCCGTTGATTTTTGAATCGGAATGTAGGTTTGATTATTTAAAACGCGTACGTTTTGTGGCGAGTCCAATGAAAACTGCTAGTTTTTATTCAATCATTGTATTTTTGATGCATTCACGTATTTTCTCAACATTTTTTCAATACAAGTTATTCAAACTTTTTTTTCCTCATTCGTTGTCTTTGACATCGCAAATTATTTCGTTATAATTTAAACTAGTATTTGACGTGGGATTTCTACAGAAAACTTCTCGTTTTTATGTATTTTTTGTGTTTAAATTGAAATCGTAAATTTTCTCTGAATAATTTCCTACCAAATTTTTCAAACTTAATTTTTCAAAATTCGTTAGTTTTTTAACCGAAAAAATTTGTTATGATTTTCCACGCGCGTGTTTTGCGGCGTGTCCACTGAAAACGGCTGGTTTTCATCCAATGATCGTATTTTGGATGAAAACATGTACTTTCTCTAAATTTCTTAAATTTAAGTAAATCACACTCCTTTTTCGTTTATATCTCCTTCGCTGAAAATGTCGTTTTAATTTAAACAAGTATTTGAAGTGGAGTTTCCGCATAAAAGAGCTCGTTTATATCTATTTTCCGTGTTCTCAATTAAATCGTTAAATTTTAAATTCCTTTTTTCATGATTTGTTAATTTCTCCATCGAAAAATACGTTATTTTATTGTAAACACGTATTTTGTGGTTTTTCCAGATAAAACAACTTCTTTAATTTTTTCCGTGTTTTCGATGATACCGTTACATTTCAAACCCCTTTTTTCATCATTCCTTGATTTTTCCACCGCAAAATATGTAGTTTTAATTTAAACACATAATTTATATGGTAATTAAACGGAAAACTGCTGGTCTTTATTTATTTTTCGAGTTTTCGAAGCAATCGTTATTTTACCCTCGATATTTTCCTTTCAAGATTTTCAAACTACTTTTTTCGATATTCGTTGAATTTTCAAACGCAAAATATAGGTAATTATTTAAACACGTATGTTTTGTGGCGAGTACACTGAAAACTGCTAGCTTTTTATCAATCTTCCTATTTCCGATTAAATGCGTATTTTCTCTAAATATTTTTAATTTAAGTAATTTAAACACCTTGTTCAATCATTCGATGATTTCTTCATCGCAGATTATGTCGTTTTAATGTTAACAAGTATTTTAATTGGTATTACCACAGCGAACAGCTCTTTTTATTTATTTTCGTGTTTTTTATGTGATCGTTAATTTTCTCTCAATATTTTCCTTTCGAGTATATCGAACTACTTTTTTCAAAATTCGTTTAATTTTCAATTGCAGAAATTGCTGTGATGATTTTAAGCGCGCATTTTTTGTGGCGGGTTCACTGAGAACTGTTAGTTATTTTTCAATCTTCGTATTTTTGATGTAATCTTGTATATTCTCTAAGTTTTTTCAATTTCATTGATTCAAGCGCCTTTCTTCATCATTCGTTGATTTATCTATGGAAAATATGTCCGTTAATGTGAACACTTAAATTATGCGGTATTTCCACAGAAAACTGCTCGATTTCATCTTCCTACGTATTTTCGATGATATCACGTATTTTTTTTAATCCGTTGATTTTTCAATCGAAAAACAGTTGTTATTATAATCAACGCGTATGTTTTGGTCAATTCCACTGAAAACTGCTAGTTTTTACTTTATCTTCTTATTTTCGATGAAATTAATCAATAAACATTTTTTCAATTCAAGGTTTTCAAACGACGTTTTTCATTATTCTTTTTCTTTTAGATCGCAAATTATATCTTTATAATTTAAACTAGTATTTGATGATGGATTTCCACAGAGATTGTTTATATGTTTTTTTGGTGAAATCGTAAATTTTCTCTCAATTAGTACCTTCCGAAATTTTCAAACAACTTTTTTCAAAATTCGTTGGTTTTTTAACCGCAAACATTGGTGTTATGATTTTTCACGCGCATGATATACGGCATGTCCACTGAAAACGGCTAGTTTTCATTTAATAATCGTATTTTCGATTAAAACGCGTACTCTCTCTAAATTTCTTCAATTTAGGTAAATCAAACTCCTTTTTCCTCTATTTCTTGAACGCTAAAAATGTCGTTTTAATTTAAACAAGTTTTTGAAGTGGAGTTTCCACATAAAAGTGCTGGTTTTTATCTTTTTTCCGTGTTTTCAATGAAATCGTTAAGTTTTAAGCCCTTTTTTCATGATTTGTTAGTTTCTCCATCGAAAAATACGTTATATTGAATGTAAACACGTATCAATGGTTTTTCCACATAAAACAACTCGTTTAATTATTTTCCGTGTTTTTGATAATATCGTCAAATTTCAACCCATTTTTTTATCATTCGTTGATTTCTCCACCGCAAAATATATCGTTTTAATTTTAACATCCATTTTAAATTGGTATTACCACAGAGAACAGCTCTTTTTTTTAATTTTCGTGTTTTTGATGAAATCGGTAATTTTCTCTCAATATTTTCCTTTTATGTATTTCGAATTACTTTTTTCAAAATTCGTTAAATTTTCAATCGCAAAATATGGTTAATTATTTAAACACGTATGTTTTGAGGCGAGTACACTGAAAACTGGTAGTTTTTATTCAATCATCGTATTTTTTATGCATTCACGTATTTTCTCAACGCAGAGTATGTCGTTTTAATTTTAACACGCATTAAAATCGGTATTTCCACTGAGAACAGCTCGTTTATATTTAATTTTCTTGTTTTCGATGTGATCGTTAATAATCTCTCAATATCTTCCTTTCAAGTATATCGAACTACTTTTTTCAATATTCGTTGAATTTTTAATAGCAGAAATTTGTGTTTTGATTTTAAGCGCGCATGTTTTGTGGCGAGTTCACTGAGAACAGCTAGTTCTCATTCAATCTTCGTATTTTCAATGTAATCTCGTATTTTCTCTAAGTTTTTTCAATTTCATTGATTCAAGCGCCATTCTTCATCATTCGTTGATTTATCTATTGAAAATATGTTCGTTTATTTGAACACGGGTTTTATGTGGCATTTCCACAGAAAACTACTCGTTTTTATTCAATCTACGTATTTTCGAAGAAATCGCGTATTTTTTTTTTAATTCGTTGATTTTTCGATCGAAAAAAAGTTTTTATTATTATCAACGCGTACGTTTTTTGCCATTCCACTAAAAACTGCAAGTGTTCACTTTATCTTCTTTTCGTTGTCTTCTAAATCACTAATTTATCGTTATAATTTAAACTAGTATTTGATGTGGTATTTCCAGAGATAACTTCTCGTTTTTAAGTATTTTTTGTGTTTTTGCTGAAATCGTAAATTTTCTCTATATATTTTCCTTCCAAGTTTTTCAAACTACATTTTTCAAAATTCGTTAGTTTTTTAACCGCAATTATTGGTGTTATGATTTTCCACGCGCATGTTTTGGGGCGTGTCAACTGAAAACGACTAGTTTTTATCCAATGATCGTATTTTGGATGAAAACGCGAACTGTCTCTAAATTTCTTCAAGTTAAGATAATCAAACTACTTTTTCGTTTATATCTCCTTCGCTAAAAATGTCGTTTTAAATTAAACAAGTATTTGAAGTGGAGTTTTCACAGAAAACAGCTCGTTTTTATTTATTTTCCGTGTTTTCGATGACATCGTTTAATTTAAACCTCTTCTTTCATCATTCGTTGATTTCTCCATCGCAAACTATGTTGTCTCATTTCAACTCGTATTTAATGTAGTGTTTCCAGACTACTTTATTCAAAATTCGTTGATTTTTCAATCGGAATGTAGGTCAGATTATTTGAAACGCGAATGTTTTGGGGCGAGTCCACTGAAAACTGCTAGTTTTTATTCAATCATCGCATTTTTCATGCATTCACGTATTTTCTTAACATTTTTTCAATTCAAGTCATTTTAACTCTTTTTTTCCTTATTCGTTTTCTTTTACATCGCAAATTATATCGTTATAATTTAAACTAGTATTTGATGTGGGATTTCCAGGGAGAACTCCTCGATTTTATGAATTTTTTGTGTTTTTGGTGATTTCGTAAATTTTCTCTCAATTATTTCCTTCCAAGTTTCTCAACCTTCTTTTTTAATAATTCGTTGTTTTGGAAAATTACGTTTTTTTAATGTAATCAAGTATTTTTCTGGTATTTCCAAATAAAACTACTCGTTTAATTTTTTTCCGTGTTTTCGATGATATAGTTAAATTTAAAACTAATTTTTTCATCATATGTTGATTTCTCCACCGCAAAATATGTAGTTTTAATTTAAACACGTAATTTATGTGGTATTTAAACGGACAACTGCTCGTCTTCATTTACTTTTTGTGATTTCGATGCAATCGTTATTTTACCCTAGATATTCTCCTTTCAAGAGTTACAAACTACTTTTTTCGGTATTCCTTGAAATTTCAATCGCAAAATATGGGTAATTTTCAAAACACGTATGTTTTATGGCGAGTACACTGAAAACTGCTAGCTTTTTATCAATCTTAATATTTTCGATGAAATGCGTGTTTTCTCTAAATATATTTAATTTAAGTAATTAAAACACCTCTTTTCATCATTTGATGATTTCTTCATCGCAGAGTATGTCCTTTTAATTTTAACACGCATTTAAAATGGTATTTCCTCGATTTTAAGGATTTCTTTGTGTTTAAGCTGAAAAGGTAAATTTTCTCTCAATTATTTCCTTCCAAGTTTTTCAAACTTCATTATTCAAAATTTGTTGGTTTTTTAGCCGCAAGCATTTGTGTTATGATTTTCCACGCGCATGTTTTGCGTTGTGTCCACTTAAAACGGCTAGTTTTATTCCAATGATCGTATTTTGGATGAAATCGCGTTCTTTCTCTAAATTTCTTTAATTTAAGTAAACCAAACTCCTTTTTCGTTTATTTCTCCATTGCTTAAAATGTCGTTTTAATTTAAACAAGTATTTGCAGTTGAGTTTCAACAGAAATGAGCTCGTTTATATCTATTTTCCGTGTTTTCAATGAAATCGTTAAATTTTACACTCCTTTTTTCATGATTTGTTAATTTCTCCATCGAAAAATACGATATTTTAATGTAAACACGTGTGTTGTGGTATTTCCAAATAAATGAACTCGTTTAATTTTTTTCCGTGTTTTCGATGATATCGTTAAATTTCAAACCCCTTTTTTCATCATTCCTTGATTAATCCATCGCAAAATATGAAGTTTTAATTTAAAAACGTAATTTATGTGGCATTCAAACGGAAAACTGCTCGTTTTTATTTACTTTTCGTGTTTTCGATGCAATCGTTATTTATCCTCGATAATTTCCTTTCAAGAGTTTCAAACACCTTTTTTCATCATTCGATGATTTCTTTTTCGCGGAGTATGTCGTTTTAATTTTAACACGCATTTAAATTGGTACTTCCACAGAGAACAGCTCGGTTTTTTAAATTTTCGTGTTTTTTATGTAATCGTTAATTTTCTCTCAAAATTTTCCTTTCAAGTATATCGAACTACTTTTTTCAAAATTCGTTGAATTTTCAATCGCAGAAATTGGTGTGATGATTTTAAGCGCGCATGTTTTGTGGCGAGTTCACTGAGATCTGTAAGTTCTTTTTCAATCTTCGTATTTTTGATGTAATCTTGTATTTTCTCTAAGTTTTTTCAATTTCATTGATTCAAGCGCCTTTCTTCATCATTCGTTGATTTATCTATGGAAAATATGTCCGTTAATGTGAACACTTGTTTTATGCGGTATTTCCACAGAAAACTGCTCGATTTCATCTTCCTACGTATTTTCGATGATATCACGTATTTTTTTTAATCCGTTGATTTTTCAATCGAAAAACAGTTGTTATTATAATCAACGCGTATGTTTTGGTCAATTCCACTGAAAACTGCTAGTTTTTACTTTATCTTCTTATTTTCGATGAAATTAATCAATAAACATTTTTTCAATTCAAGGTTTTCAAAAGACGTTTTTCATTATTCTCTTTCTTTTAGATCGCAAATTATATCTTTATAATTTAAACTAGTATTTGATGATGGATTTCCACAGAGATTGTTTTTATGTTTTTTTGGTGAAATCGTAAATTTTCTCTCAATTATTACCTTCAAAAATTTTCAAACAACTTTTTTCAAAATTCGTTGGTTTTTTAACCGCAAACATTGGTGTTATGATTTTTCACGCGCATGATATACGGCATGTCCACTGAAAACGGCTAGTTTTCATTTAATAATCGTATTTTCGATTAAAACGCGTACTCTCTCTAAATTTCTTCAATTTAGGTAAATCAAACTCCTTTTTCCTCTATTTCTTGAACGCTAAAAATGTCGTTTTAATTTAAACAAGTTTTTGAAGTGGAGTTTCCACATAAAAGTGCTGGTTTTTATCTTTTTTCCGTGTTTTCAATGAAATCGTTAAGTTTTAAGCCCTTTTTTCATGATTTGTTAGTTTCTCCATCGAAAAATACGTAATATTGAATGTAAACACGTATCAATGGTTTTTCCACATAAAACAACTCGTTTAATTATTTTCCGTGTTTTTGATAATATCGTTAAATTTCAACCCATTTTTTTATCATTCGTTGATTTCTCCACCGCAAAATATATCGTTTTAATTTTAACATCCATTTTAAATTGGTATTACCACAGAGAACAGCTCTTTTTTTTAATTTTCGTGTTTTTGATGAAATCGGTAATTTTCTCTCAATATTTTCCTTTTAAGTATTTCGAATTACTTTTTTCAAAATTCGTTGAATTTTCAATCGCAAAATATGGTTAATTATTTAAACACGTATGTTTTGAAGGGAGTACACTGAAAACTGGTAGTTTTTATTCAATCATCGTATTTTTTATGCATTCACGTATTTTCTCAAGGCAGAGTATGTCGTTTTAATTTTAACACGCATTAAAATCGGTATTTCCACTGAGAACAGCTCGTTTATATTTAATTTTCGTGTTTTCGATGTGATCGTTAATAATCTCTCAATATTTTCCTTTCAAGTATATCGAACTACTTTTTTCAATATTCGTTGAATTTTCAATCGCAGAAATTGGTGTGATGATTTTAAGCGCGCATGTTTTGTGGCGAGTTCACTGAGAACTGTTAGTTCTTTTTCAATCTTCGTATTTTCGATGTAATCTTCTATTTTCTCTAAGTTTTTTCAATTTCATTGATTCAAGCGCCTTTCTTCATCATTCGTTGATTTATCTATGGAAAATATGTCCGGTAATTTGAACACTTAAATTATGCGGTATTTCCACAGAAAACTGCTCGATTTCATCTTCCTACGTATTTTCGATGAAATCGCGTATTTTTTTTAATCCGTGGATTTTTCAATCGAAAAACAGTTGTTATTATTATCAACGCGTATGTTTTGGTCAATTCCACTGAAAACTGCTAGTTTTTACTTTATCTTCTTATTTTCGATGAAATTAATCAATAAACATTTTTTCAATTCAAGGTTTTCAAACGACGTTTTTCATTATTCTTTTTCTTTTAGATCGCAAATTATATCTTTATAATTTAAACTAGTATTTGATGATGGATTTCCACAGAGATTGTTTATATGTTTTTTTTGGTGAAATCGTAAATTTTCTCTCAATTAGTACCTTCCAAAATTTTCAAACAACTTTTTTCAAAATTCGTTGGTTTTTTAACCGCAAACATTGGTGTTATGATTTTTCACGCGCATGATATACGGCATGTCCACTGAAAACGGCTAGTTTTCATTTAATAATCGTATTTTCGATTAAAACGCGTACTCTCTCTAAATTTCTTCAATTTAGGTAAATCAAACTCCTTTTTCCTCTATTTCTTGAACGCTAAAAATGTCGTTTTAATTTAAACAAGTTTTTGAAGTGGAGTTTCCACATAAAAGTGCTGGTTTTTATCTTTTTTCCGTGTTTTCAATGAAATCGTTAAGTTTTAAGCCCTTTTTTCATGATTTGTTAGTTTC